>NW_019723309.1:237909-281332 GCF_002891405.2 Cryptotermes secundus
GAAGAAGACGTAAGAAGATGCTGGATGACCTTGGGGACAGAAGAGGATACTGTCATTTGAAGGAGAAAGCTCTAGATCGCATTAAGTGGAGGAATTGTTTTGAAAGAGACTGTGGACCTGTCGTCTTGACAGATTACTGATGATGATGATGTACACAACGTTGTCTACCGATATTTTATTCGGTGTTTTTGTTCATTTATTGAAGACCTGTATACTGTTTCGTGTGAGGTAATTCGCTGGTTTTTTCCTCCATGTATAACATGCAGGATCCGGGATAGAGTAGTCGGTATAGCGACTGGCTACAGGCTGACGACCGAGGAGTCGGAGTTCGAGTCACTGTGAGGTCAAGAATTTTCTCTTCTCCACGTCGTCCAGACTGGATCTGGGGTCCACTCAACCTCCTATCCAATGGGTATCGCGGGCTCTTTCCCCGGGGGTAAAGCGGCCGGGACGTGAAGCTGACCAATCATTTCCAACTACTGCCGAGGTCAAGAAAATATAGATAACCAAACTTGTGAAAGGTACCTAGAAGAAACTGAATCAGCCACACACATATCCTATGTGACTGTGACGCCATAGCTTATTTCAGATTTCGTCACGTGGGCCAGTATTTCATGGAACCAAGTGACTATTATGACGTCCCATAAATAAAGTCTTACATACCGTATTTACGCATGTATAGGCCGCACATTTTTTTTTGCCAAAAATTCAAGAGGAAAACTGGGGTGCGGCTGATATTCGAAATATTCGAAATCACACTTCATTTAAAAAAATTATATTCATAATTAGTAATACAGGGTGTTCTACTCCTGAAATAATATTCCAAGAAAATTATTTTTTCTATAATTTCTGTCTGAAAATTGTGCTGCGGCCTATACACGCACGCGGCCTATACATGCGTAAATACGGTATCATTCGAAGTATAGGATTAATAGAGGGTTACTCAAAGGGGAGGCACAACAGATCATTGAAAGTCGCGTTGCAAGGGCCGGATTTCGTGGCCTACCCCTTATACATACATATTCATGCATTCATTAATCAGTAATCTGTCAAGACGACAGGTCCACAGTCTCTTCCAAAACAGTTCCTCCACTTAATGCGATCTAGAGCTTTCTCCTTCAAATGAGAATGTCCTCTTCTGTCCCCAAGGTCATCCAGCATCTTCTTACGTCTTCTTCCTCATCTTCTGGTCACTTCTATCCGCCCCTCTATCTTTCCTTCAATAACTTCTTTTAGAAGGCAGTTTCTGCGTAAGATATGACCAATCCAATTAGCCTTCCGTTTTCTTATTTCTTGTAGGATATTCCTCTGCTCACTGACGGTAAACAACACTTACATACATATATACAAGAAAATATGGGACTATACGTCCACTTCCCCATACGCTTTCATGGCGTAGTGCTTGGTTAGTTAAGCACAGGGAGAAGTTCACCTTTTTATTTATAACATGCTACCTGACGGACATCATCTCATGACTTCATGATTTGAACGCAAGGAACTCAAAAAAGCCCAAGATTCCCAGATTTACGCTGTTGATATTCAAAATTACTGAGCTACAAAGACACGCCTTCCGGGCAACTCTGGCATCGGATTCCTAGGGGGAGAGTGCAGGGGTTAATAACGTTTAATATAGGGCAGATGTTAGACCATGCTTCTCCCCTGTAACGTTATTATACTCCGCCACGCTATCTTACATGGAGTTTCGTGGTTATTGGAGATGAGAGTCAATTTCCAGTGTTGCCATGTTGTCAGATGTGGGCAACATCTGTGTAGACAGAAAAGAAAAATGTTTCTTTTTGTTCCAGTATCTTCTTCTTCATTCGAGAAACAGATCATGCTGTTGATGCCTTAGCATCATACTGACACTGAAAAATGATGCTTGCTCTCACGGATCTGTGAATGTTTTCGTACTCACTCTATACTTCGGGTGTCGTTGAAATGTTATAGAACTTTAAATAAACACTTTAATACAACTTAACATTATCACCTCGAATGACTCACTTATATTCCATCTCACCAGGAAATCCTTCAGATAAAATTATGTGGTTAGGTGTTCCCTGCTCGGTCCTAGGTAACAGGCAATTGCAGGAATACGGACAGGAAAGTTACATCTGAAGTCCCGATGAGGTTGTTGGATTTTTTTTCAATTGACCTAATCCTTCCGGCCGCAATATGGACCTGGGGTCAACTCAGGCTCTAACAGAAATGAGTACAAGGAATTAATTAAATAATTTTTCTTGGGGGTAAAGCGCGGCCGGCGCGTAAGGCTGATAACCTTATCCCCATCTGTTAGCCGATTGTCTAGATAATGTGGGACCCTCGACGTCTCACAACCCTATGGGCCTTCACGGCCTGTTACAGGGATAGCTTTACTTTACTTTACTTATATACATTTTTGCTTAAACACGAGATAATTTTTACTTGTAAGATCGGTATAGCGTCGGGCTACGGCAAGAGTTCTAATCCCCACAGGAGAAAAAGAGTTTTCTGTATTCCACAGTGTCCAGACCGGCTCTGAGGCACACCCAGCCTCCTTGGGGGCAAGCGGTAGCGTAGTTGGTTTAGGCACTATGCTACAAGCCGGAAGGTAGCGGGTTCAAGTCCCGATGAGGTCATTGGATTTTTTCAATTGACCTAATCCTTCCGGCCGCACAAAGGCTATAGGGTCGACTCAGCCTCAAACAGAAATGAGTACCAGGAATATTCTTGGGGTTAAAGGGCGGCCGGCGCGTAGGGCTGACAACCTTGCCGCCGTCTATGAGCCGATTGTCTATAAATATGGGAACCTCAACATCTCACATCCCTATAGGCCTCTACGGCCTGTTACAGGAATAACTTTACTTTTTACTTTTTTTTTATGACTGGGTCGCTGGGGCGTCGTTTGTTAAAATGTGATTCATGACGTGAATGTGAGTTGGGCACCAAGTCACTACAAGTTTTCTATTGCACATCTGGATTTTGATTGCCTACTAGTAGTGTTAGCGGTTGGTTGATTGCAGTATTCTTGCAGCGAAATTAATGGAGAATTGGATATATTAGGATGATCGATGTAAATTTTTAGAAATCCAGATGTTGACTCTCAAATGCAAGTTGCTTTCACACTGTATTTATTTGTCCTAGTTTTTGTGCAGAGTTTGGGAGGCGATAGAAAATGTTTCGGTAACATTGAGTGATGGATTAGCAAGGGCATAGGAGAAAGTTGTCAGCCTATTTTAATATACTGCTGATAATTTCCTACAACGCTGATGCTGAATCTAAATAGATCTTTTAAATAAAACTCTTTCCTGAGGTGTAACGCCGTCTGGCAGACTACACGGCGTTGCATCATAGTCACTGCCGTGAGAACCCCAAATCTTAAGTTTTTTAAAACCTACTCTTAACCTAAGGATGTTCTCTATAATACTTTTATGACCTTACATTATGAAGTACAGTATATCATACTTACTTACTTACTTACTTACTCATGGATCTGAGGCCTTCTTGAGGAGCCGCCAATTCTGCAGCTGCTCAGGAACTTTCCAGCATTTTATGGAACCCGAAGGTTCATTATGTGTTCACAAGAGCTTTCCACTGGTCCATATCCTGAGCCAGATCAACCCAATCCATCTCATCCCATCATATCTCTCTAAGATCCATTTTAATATTGTCCACCTACCTACGCCTTGGCTTTCCCACTAATATCCTATATGCATTCCTCTTCTCCCCCCCCCCATTCGTGCTACATGCCCTGCCCACCTCATCCTACAGTGTATCAGCCCGTTGTAAAGTCGAAGAAATGACTCTTCGAGCCATGAAACCTCCAAAAATGACAGCAGCTTGAAGTATGATTTTCATTAAGTTTGCACATCACTGTGGCCATGACAGTGTCATAGAAGGTTAGGACTTCATGGCCGGGGTTGGATTCTCAAGGGAGGAGTCGGCAATTTCTCCTGCACCAAGACATCATTGGGTCAGGGATCTATCTGTCCTGTGTAGTGTGTATACCGAGAGCTCTTTATCTGAGGGAAATGCGGTCAGAACGTGAAGCTGACTGCTCAATTCCTTCTAGTGCCGAGGTATAGAATGCGTGGAGCTTTACCTTCGTGGCATTGTGCTTAGGCAAAGGGTCAACTGTGCCGTTTGCTAGGATCGTTAAGATGGAAGCGTACGCGTAAGCGAACCGTTGGTTCTCAGATAGTTTGGATGTAGGCTTGCTGAACAATTTATCAAGAGGTCCACGATAAAAATGCGTTTTGACGCTCTTTGGCCGACGGTATTTTAAGGGAAATCTTCCCGCACCTTCGAAAGAAGCAGTGATTTGATAGTTTGGTGCCCCTGTCTGTTTTTTTTTAATATAGTCTCTTCAAAATTTCTGATTCAGAACAACCCTATTGTCAGTCAGGAGAGCTACATTCGTTATTATCCAAACCTTGTAAGTTTATGCGGAAGGAACAGGCTATAAGATTGTTAAATTTCTTTAACTCTGGATCCTGTTCAGGTTGTGATGTAGTCTTTACGGGGTTAGGGAGAGAAAGCGAATGACCTTGACAGGACAAAGATGTTCCGTACTATACCCTACTTACCTACCGGATGAGGAATGATTTGTGGAACAGCTCGCAAAGGTTAGTTTCTGGGGATGAGTAAATGTCAGGCTGTTTTGTGGTCGACCCGTGTTGTTGGTTCTTGACCAGATTTTGCTGTTGTTTTGTTTTTATTGATGTTAGCGCTTCTTAGGAGCGAAGAGGAATCAAATCGGTAGAGAAATACAACGATTTCAAGACGTTACGAGAAGTCAGGGGCCCATATATCTCATGACGAATCCATTAACTGGTTCATAGCGAGAGATCAGCCAGCATATTCTGTTTCCGCTGTACCTTGGTTGTTAATATGATCATGTCACCATGTTGTTAGCTTCTGGATGGGACCTGAGAGTGGAGAGGAGGCTGTGCT
This sequence comes from Cryptotermes secundus, assembly GCF_002891405.2. Classification (NCBI taxonomy): domain Eukaryota; kingdom Metazoa; phylum Arthropoda; class Insecta; order Blattodea; family Kalotermitidae; genus Cryptotermes; species Cryptotermes secundus. The sequence continues at coordinate 242,839 of NW_019723309.1, forward strand.
TGTTTCAGTCCTCAGGCGAGGTACCCACGTCGTGAAGAATAAGATTATTATCTTGAGAGAAGGTGTTTAGAGGAAAGCGTTGGGCTAGGTACCGCCATGATAAACTTACCGACTTAGGGTAAAAGGTGGAATGGTATCGGTAGTGTTCATCTACGAAGGATGCTGGGAGCTGCGAGTATGTGAATTCTGGCTTCCGCGGTCTGCAACGAAAACTGATCGCCAATGGCATGTTCAAGCTGTGTATTGAAGAGACACTGAGAACTGTTTGTCGGAGAGATATCACATTGGCGTCTTAAGAACAAGGGACAGATGAATGCATTTGAGCGCAGGTCACGCCATGATACTGGGAATCGAATTTGACATATAATGGGATATGTGTTGTGGTCTAGTGGTCAGAGTTCCTGGGCTACAGATCCAGAGGTCCCGGGTTCGATTCCCGGCGTTACCAGATTTTCTGAGAAGTAGTGGGACTTGAACGGTGTCCACTCAGCCTCATGAGGTTAGCTGAGGAGCTATTTGAAGGAAATATCGGCTCCAGTTTAGAAAACCCAGATTAACGGCCGTAGGGATTCGTTGCCCTGACCACGTGTCACCCTCTATCCGGAAAAGTTGGCACTAACTTCGCCGACAAGCGGTGGTTGCTCGGTCGGTAAAGTTCGCTTGCGGACTCAAGCCACGGAGTTTTTTTGTTGTTGACGTAATTCTGAACAACTCATGTCACTTGCCTGTCCATGTTTTCTCTGCTTCACGTCCTGAGTGTATTGTACTCTAGTTTCGAAGATTTTTGTAGCGGCGGATGTAATCAGGTTAGCGGTAGGGGTCAGTATGATTCGGGATGACCTCTCTGGCTTCCTCTTATTGTTCTGTTGTGGTACAACCGGTTCCTGGGAGTTGCTTAAACCAAATTTATGTCCGCGTTTGGTCACCTTCGCGACACAGAATAGCTCTTAGTGCTGCGTTAATGTGTCTCTGTAAGAGTTTTCTCTCTTCGTGCTGATGATCGGTACGGAAGAGTTAATCCTCTTCCTACGAACAATGGATGTATGGGCTGTCATCTCCTTCGACGTACGTCCAAATGATCCATTTGGTGAGGTTGGAAGATTGGGAAATCGCCCTCCTCTGCTGAACTGCACGGAGTTGGGCGTGCATAACTGAGAGATCGTGAGGTACTCAAGAATCATATTTCTTTGCCACCCAGATGTTGATGAGCGTGATCATTTCCTTTAAACTTCGAAGAGACACAGCAGGTCATCCAGATATTGAGGAGACCCGCACTTGCAAAGTCGGTTACCGGCTTTGCGCCCAGTGATTTGGCGACAAAACTCGCGTCTTGTGTGGCACTTGTTGAGCACTCGACGCCGTCTGCATGCTTCTTAACCGGCCAGAAAAGTTGCATAGGGATGGGCGAAATAAAATGGAAATACTTAGAGGAGGACCGCCTCTGTGGTCTAGTGGTCAGAGTTCTTAGCTACAGATCCAGAGGTCCGGGCTCGATTCCCTGCGCTACCGGATTTTCTGAGAAATAGTGGGTCTGAAACGGGGTCCACTCACCCTAATGAGGATAATTGAGGAGCTATTTCAAGGAAATAGCAGCTCCGGTCTAGAAATCAGAGATAAACGGCCGTGGGAATCATTTGCGCTGACCACGCGAAACCCTCTATACCCTAAAGTTGGCACTAACTTCGCGGACAAGCGGCGGTCGCTCGGTCGGTATAGTTCGCTTGCGGATTACAGGCCACGGAGTTTGTTTTGTGTATCCTTATAGGAGAGAAAGCAACATGAGAAGGGTAAATTTGCTCAAAAATAATTCTTTCTGTTGAGTGTTGTCCTAGCTTCTTTTATTATAGGCTTATATTATTATTTTGCTCCCTTTACAAGTACAGTGGAAGCGGCGCCCCCCCTATCAGAGATTTTCATGGAGATAATTTTCTCACCCCCTACCAATCCAGACTAAGGAGGAGTGTGGGGACATTCCGCACAACATGAGGCTTCCTGTGCCCTGATTTTTAAAGCAGCTTGTTTCCCCTCTGACCGAAATTGGGGAGCCACTGATGTAATCATACCGTCATTGGCGTGATCGGGTATTTGGGATATATCTTTAAATTAGAAATCTGCAGGTTATCTGTACGTTTAGACTAATGTTAGCTCTCTCTTTCGTGAAGGGCTGCTTACATTTATTTCGCCGTATCTGATATTACGTACTTCACACAAGTGTTGCGATATTTAACGAAACGAATTATACATTTTGTGTTTGACAGTATCTCCTTTGATAGAGGCATGGTCGTTAAGCATTGATTGTTTTCTCAACTTCGCTAGTGGGGTTGTGAAGTCCAACTGGGTCCACTCGGCAGGGCGGCCACTGATTGGCCTACTGTACCTGCTCCGGGTGATTATGATGATGGAGAATTTGGTGGAATGTAGATTGGCAGGGGAAACCGAAGTNACCCCCCCCCCAACGCCACTTTGTCCCCCACAAATCCCACTTGACTAGACCCGGGATCGAACCAGAGCCACCGCGATGGGAAGCCAGCGACTAACCGCTTGAACTATGGCGGGGCCTCGTTAAACACTAAGTAGCAAGACGGGCTACCGGATTGTGGCAATTTACCCACTTTATCCGTTGAGGAAGAAAAGCCATTGCATAATGTTTGTTTAGTTCATTTACGGCTCTTTTTTTTCTTCTTTTTATTGGCGCTACAGCCCTCATTTTGGCCTAGGCCTACCTCCATGAAACTCTCCGTTTCACTTCGGTTTTACTAGATCTTGCACATTCGGTAGGACTCCTTGGCTGGGTGATCAGCTCGTTGCAAGGCCTCTGCCTGTCCACAAACACTGTAAAACGCACACAAACATCCATGCCCTGAGTGGGATTCGAACCCACGATCCCGGCTTCCGAGCGAGCGAAGACAGTACATGCCTTAGACCGCTCGGCTACTGTGACCGGCCAATTTACGGCTTTACCTCGAACCAATTCAGTCTACATTTGGGTGTAAGGGAGACTGATGCGAATGGCCGAGAAAATCGAAGCTGTTCTGAACTCATTAGTAAACATGTAGGCATGGAGTGGACTGGCGAGTTTACCTTCCAAAGCACTGCATTTCGCAATGTACGGTTTCTCAAGAAAGCAGTCTTGCACACGTGAATTTAGTTGAGGCTAAGACAGTCCGTTTTTTACCGCCTCTGTGGTCTAGTGGTCAGAGTTCCTGGCTACAGATCCAGAGGTCGGGGTTTGATTCCCGGCGCTACCAGATTTTATGAGAAGTATTGTGTCTGGAACGGGGTACACTTAGCCTCGTGAGGATAATTGAGGAGCTATTTCAAGGAAATAGCGACTCCGGTCTCGAAAACCAAATTATCGGCCTTGGGGATTCGTTGCGCTGACCACGCAAGACCCTCTATCCGCTAAAGTTGTCACTAACTTCGCCGAAAAGCGGCGGTCGCTCGGTCGGTATAGTTCGCTTGCGGACTAAAACCACGGAGTTTGTTTTTGTGTGGTCTGTGGATCCGCATTGCCTTGGATTCTTCGTGTAGTCCGGGGTACACCGAACGTTCTCTAATTGTATAAACTAAGGAGTTCGGCGCAGAACTCATAAACCCTGTTTTCGAATGTAGTGTATTACAGTTTCGGCCACAAGAACACATGAAATTTTATTCACAATATGAATTGTGTACAGTACTCTCCGATCCATTCTGAACGTACCTTAAACAATCACAGGATTATTATTCTTAGTGGGGTGAGACTGAGTTCACTTGGTACTGCGGCCATTACAAGCCTATTATAAACCTGTCCCAAGTGTCACTTTCTCCATTACAAATCCTATATGACCTCACCCGTGCTCGAACCCGGGCCGCCACGGTGGGAAGCCAGCTACTAACCGCCTGAGCTATGGCCACAGGATCCATGAAGATCTACAAATGAACACAGTGCTCAGTGAAATGAAAAATGAGAATACCAAATATTTAAGAAAATTAGAAAACCACACCAATGTATTAGCAGTGAACCTACTAGACAGTCGCGAAACTACATATTGACTGAAAAGATACACCGTCCTAACTCTGCCAGAGAGACGTGAGGAAAAGCCCAATACCAGAATTAAAATGATATCTAAGTGAACAAAAAACAACAAATATACGAGTTACGCCACTGGGCATAACTCATTCACGAGCCAGTTCTTATTGAACATATATATTTATAGCAGACTCTGTGTGGGGAAAAAAACAATATGAATTGAAGTTTCGTTATAAATTTTGAACTGCCTCAGGTTCACATACAGTGCCAGAATGTATTGACGGTATTGTAGTCTCTGGTTTTATCGCGTTAGGAAGAGTTGCTACCGACAGGCGCTGGTTGATGAGCCGGTGACAGTATATCCCAGGGTAACAGCATCTGTTCTTGCTCTGGTATGCTCTTTTAAGCCATTTTGATAAAAATTCATAAAAGACGGTGAATTTGTTGACTGGTTAGGTTTCTCAAGAAGATTCTTCCCCGTAGAGTTGGTTTCGTATCTTCATCTTCAGAACATGCGATCATGTCAGCAGTCCCTGAGCCAATTACAATTTCTTTTTATATTTTAGTTTTTCCCTTCGGCCTTTTATTGTAACATCTGGCGTATGAGAATCGCATGGCCATGTGTTGGTTGAACCAGCTTGTCATAGCTGTGTGGAAATAAAAAAAGAAAAAGAATCCGTCCGCATACATTTCACATTTTTTATTTATTCACGCAGTCGACTCTGAATGAAATGGCGTTAATGTGTGTGCTTCCTACTCTTTCAGCCTTTGTAATGATTTTATTGCGTTTCGCAATAAACTGTATGCCCTCCTTCCATTCAGAACACGAACCAGAGTAGTCTTGTAATGATTTTGCAAACCTAGATTACCTACAGACTAGTTGCGTTTCCACATACGTCATCAGTATGAAAAGAAACGAGACTGACTGTTGCAAATGTGAGGTGCCTCTTTGTGGCAACCAGTTTGGTAATCTTAGCCTTGCTTATGGAGCTGAGCCCTTCTTGAGGAGCCGCCAATTCTGCAGCTACTCAAGAATTTTCCAGCGTTTTATGGAACTCGAAGGTTCATTACCGTGTTCACAAGAGCCCTCAACTGATCCCTATTCTGAACCAGATCAGTCCAATCCATACCATCCTATCTCTAAGATTCATTTTAATATTGTTCATCCACCTACGCCTTGGTCTTCCCCGTGGTCTCTTTCCTTCTGGCTTTCCCACCAATATCCTGTACGCGTTCCTCGTCTCATCCATTCGTGCTACATGCCCTGCCCACCTCATCCTCCTTGACTTGATCATTCTAATTATATTTGGAGAAGAGTACAAGTTACGAAGCTCCTTATTATGCAGTTTTCTCCAACCTCCTGTCACTTTATCTCTCTTCGGTCCAAATATTCTCCTCAACACCCTCAGTCTATGTTCTTCCCTTAAATTCAGAGACTAAGTTTCACACCCATACAGAACCACAGGCAAAATTGTAGTTTTGTATATTCTGATTTTTATGTTTTTTCGCCAGCAGACGAGAAGACAAAAGGTTCTGGACTGAATGGTAGCAAGCATTACCCGAGTTCAATCTCCTCTTAATTTCCTCCTGTATCAGGTTCGCCGGCCTCCCTTAACCCCCAGGAATATTCCTGGTACTTATTTCTGTTAGAGGCTCAGTCGACCCCAGGCCCATAATACGCGTGGAAGGGTTAGGTCAGTTGAAAAGAAACTGAAAAAACGGCAAAGGTCCAAAGGGCTGTAGAACTGAAGATAGAGAATTAATCAAGCTCCACGCCATGAAGATGTGTGGGGCAGTGGATGTATAGCTTCATCATTCTTCACCTCTGTATTAGTTTGAGGGGAGTGATAAGTTTCACGTTCCGGTCGCTTTACCCCCGAGGAAAGAGTTCCCCGGTACCCATTGAATAGGAGCCGGAGTGGGTCCCAGAATCTGTCTGAACGCTGTGGAGTAGAGAAAAATGCATTGTCCCTGCTAGGAATTGAACCTCGGCCGTCCATCCGTAGCCTGTAGGTATACCATCTGAGGTGTCCCGGCTCAAGATGGCTCAAAAATGAAGATATTACTAATTTATGCGCTTTACCAAATATTATTAAGGTGATCGAATCAAGGAATATGCAGTGAGTAGATCATGTAGAACGCAGGGGAGAAATGTGAAAGGCACACAACATTTAATGAGTAAACTGTAATGCAGGAGACCGGTTGGAAGACCGATTCGTAGATGGTAAGATAATATTAAAATTGGTTGTAAAGAAATGGGGTTTTAGGTACCACTGACGGCTGTGAACACTAATGAAATTTCGGTTAACACGAGGCCCGGAATTCCAGGCTAGCTCAGCGGATGTTGGCTTGAGATCTCTTCGCCATGGAGTTACACTTTTAACCTTCGAAGGATCACTCTTAGTGACAATTTCCTGTAGGGTCTGAACCGCGTAAATGACGATTTTGTCGACCGTGAGTTAATTGAGAACGTAACACTCGTGCGAAGGACACAGAACCAGTGCAGTGCTGTTTGCATGTACCGTTATGCAGCGTTATACATGTTGAATGATACCGCCATGTCATGAATCATCATTTTGTAAGAGTGAACTACTTTATGTCCGACATAGTGAAAATGTGCTGAGTAAACAGCACGCATATAGTTCAGTAGTGCTTGAGGTACAGTTAAGATTATAATTAGAACTATCCATAAATGGTTTAGTCGCGTTTCGTATACGTCATTGTACTTCAATTCAAAAGTCTATAGAGCGTCATCTCTACGTCATCCCGAATCGTGACAAGTCATGAGTATCAACATGCAAAATCATAGTAAAATCCCAGCCGGAAATATATATCCCATGACCACAATTGCAGGCAAACCCCAACTTAACGAACGTAATGTGCTCTCTGAAATGGGCATGTAAGTTGAATGTTCGTAGGTTGAAATTATTTTTTTCATAAGACATGTTGTTAAATTTGTTAATTTGTTAAAATGTTCATAAGGGAGGTTTTTGTGTTGGTTAAATTAATCTCTCTCTCCCCCCCCCTCTCTACAGCTCTACAGCCCTTTGGACCTTGACCGGTTTTCAATTTATTCATCCTATACACAGTCTGTGACCGCCTCTGTGGTCTAGTGGTTAGAGTTTCTGGCTACAGATCCAGAGGTCCGGGTTCGTTCCCGGTGCTACCAGATTTTCTGAGAAGTAGTAGCTCTGGAACGGGGTCCACTCAGCCTCGTGAGGATAATTGAGGAGCTATTTCAAGGAAATAGCGGCTCCGGTCTAGAAAACCGAAATTAAGGGCCATGGGGACTCGTTGCGCTGATCACGCAACACCCTCTATCCGCAAAACTTGGTACTAACTTCGCCGACAAGCGGCATTCGCTCGGTCGGCATAGTTCGCTTGCAGACTAAAACCACGGAGTGTGTTTTTATTATACACAGTCGGTAGGACTCCTTGGACGGAGGATCGGCCTGTCGCAAGGCCGCTACCTACACACAAAACAACACAAACACAGAATAAACGCACACAGACATCCATACCTCGAGTGGGATTCGAATTCATGATCCCAGTGTCCGAGCGAGCGAAGACAGTGTCGCGGTGGGAAACTGAAAAGTTACATACCTGGTTGCTTTCTTTGTATTAACATAAACTTTAACGAAGGAATAACACTCAAATTAGTAAATCAAATTATTCTGACACGACAAAATACCGAGAACAAGAATCCTAATCGTATCAAGGAACATAGCCGCAATACTTGTGAATCGCCTTGAGAGCCCTGATGACTCATAGACGTATTGACAGAAATACGGAATATGTTACGATGTTCTGTATTTGTACTCTTCTCCAAGTATAATTAGAATGATCAAATCAAGGAGAATGAGTTCAGCAGGTCATGTAGCACGAATAGAGGAGACGAGGAATGCGTATAGGATATTAGTGGGAAAGCCGAAAGGAAGGAGACCACTAGGAAGACCAGACGTAGGTGGCTGGACAATATTAAAATGGATCTTAGAGAGATAGGATGGGAGGATATGGATTGTATTGATCTGGCTCAGGATAGTGACCAGTGGAGGGCTCTTGTGAACACGGTAATGAACCTTTGGGTTCCATAAAATGCTGGGGAATTCTTGAGTAGCTGCAGATTTGGCGGCTCCTCAAGAAGGGCTCAGCTCCATAAGTAAGTATTACGTCCATCACAGTAAAGAGGAAACAGACGCAATGTATATGTGTATATACGTGTATATTTAAGTAAAAAGGTAAAGCTGTGTCCTTAGTAACAGGCCTTGAAGGTCCATAGGGTTGTGAGACATCGATGCTCCCAAATTTTCTAGATAGTCGTCTCGCAGATGGCGGTAAGGTTGGTAGCCTTACGCACCGGACGCCTTTTACCCCCCCCCCAGGAAGATTCCTGTTACTCGTTTCTGTTAGAGGCTGAATCAGCCCCAGGGCCATAGTGCGGCTGAAAGAATTCCCAACGTTCAATTAACTGGTTAGTAAAATGTACACTAAAATACGTTAGAAATTAATTTTATTACTTGCTGAATTTTCAAAGAAAAATGAAATGAGATCCTCCTTGCTCGGTTCGCAGCTCACAACGCTGTTGATTGGTAGACTTAAATTTGAACATTCCCGTTAATACGAGAAAATATTCTATGAGAATTTGTGTATGAATGAATGTATAATGGGTGGGCCTTGTCGGCCCTTGCACCGCGACCTACAGTGGTCTATTGTGCTTTTCTATGTCAACTTGCTCTTGAGCCACCGTTTTGTATATATTTGGCAAATAGCAACGTGCTGTTGTGCGGAAGACATTTGGCGTACTCTCAGGCGGCTGGAGCTCTACAATTTGGGGACGTCTATTCTAGAAGAACGAACATATAGAAGCCGTATAAGGTAACTGTCCCAGAGGAACTTGTCCTAACTTGATTTGCATACGCGGACGAATGTGGAGTCTGCCTCGTACTTCCCGAGACACCTGGTGGAGTGGACTGTTACTCTGGTACACAATGGAAGAACTATTAAACGTAGGCCTGAGCCATACGGAGCAAGTGATGTGGAAAGTAGGAAGGAGGAGCTGTCTTCCTGAGCGACAGATGGGCGCAGGGCACTGAAGTGTACAGTCTCTGGCAAAATATGTTAATGAACTACTTTCAGAAACCATTTGGTCCGTTTGGTTAATTTTTAAGTAATTTGGACATGCAGTGTTTTATAAAAATTACATTTAAGGTGAACTTAACAGAATAAAGGATGAGTTTAGATGCTGATATTGTACACAGTTATATATTCACCTCTCTCTTCTTTCAGAAATCTAAAAGTCATTGTTTAGGCCTAGTAGTAGTACCCTAGTAGTGTACTGTCCGAAAGAATTATTATTCATTTCCCTGAGAAAGGATTCAATGCTTTGTTTGGGATGTGGAGTTGTTTTAACCGCGGTCTCCGTAACTCAAAACTGTACTGTATGGCGCCGAATTATTTGATGTTGATGAATAGTGAATTGAAATGTGTCAGAATGAAGCAGTCGTGGCCTGTTTTAGAGCATTATAGCGTCATTTATCTGGCGAGACTAAGGACTCTCGTAAATGACCTTGGGGTAGCTCGTGCCAAGGCCTAGATTCGAACCAGATGCCCCCTGAGTACAAGTGAGAAGCGTTGTCGCTTGGACTAACTTGGTCAGTGTAATCCATGTCAACACATCCTACTTCATTTAGCCCATTTCAGTGAAGTCTTCCCGTCTCCGCCTTTCTTCTAGAAGAGCTATTTCCCCACCAAAATTCTGTGGGTAGGCCATCATGTACTCTCTTGGACCCACCATCTTGACCGCTGTGCGACTTCTATTAATACGAGGATGTATGTATATATGTATTATGAGAGGGGGTGGGTTTCCTCATGCACTTAGACCAGTTATTGGTCCATTGTGCGACCCCCCTTTAATTTCTACTGTCGCCATACCCTACCGGTAACGGTGCGTGCCATCAGCCCCCGTAGAGCCAACGAGTTCGGCCCCCGGTACCTTGATACTTCCCCCATCCACCAGAGGCATTGGAGACTACTTGGGCGGGAAAGGGCCTGTAATTTAGCTCAGAGGTCTCCTAAAGGCATGAGGTTCTTTTACGTGCCGTAAATCTACGACACGGGACACACGGCTTAAAGTCCCGGAGGACTTGTTCCCTGAATTTTTCCGACCTTAAAAATTCCACGACCTCCGCCGGGTTTGAACCCGCGTACCTTAATACGAGGATAAGCGTAGCATGTAATTTTTGTGAGGTTTGAGGTTTTTATGGCTGTGACTATGAAGATAACCCTAACCTGGAATGTGACGCCGTGTAGTCTGATAGAAGTTTTTGTAGGAACTTGCTACCTCCTTCTGCAGGGTAGAGGTTTAAGCGTAACACTCCTCAATATGAAATGTTCTGTTTTTACTCTTAGTTAAAATCATTCTTATCACTTTGTTCGCGCTAAGAGTCTCCAGAACTGTGGTGCGTAGAAGCCAAGATAGGTGTGGTGTCCTGAAGGTATCTGTAACAGGTATTAAGAAATCCACGAGAACTTCTCTAGTTTGCCTTGAACCTGGCCTTGTGAGGCCGTAGTTAGCAAGGAGAATGTGTGTAAAAGAGAGAGAATAGTTGCCAGACGTTGTTCACATTCATTACCGAAGGATTAAATGCAGTTTTTGCACCTGTCTGCCTCTCGACTCACCCTTGCCTAAAACGTGGAGTTCAGCAGCCTCGCTCGTTGACCTTGTCTTCAGTACAGTTTCGCAACAGGAAATTGCACAGTTCCGCATGTTCTCGGACTGACGTTGTGTATATTTAGCTAAACTTAGAAATAAGCATTTCTCGCTTAGTTCGGAATATCTTCACGTATAAGGCGTTAGCGTGACTAATAATTATGGGCTCTGGATTTGATGATTGGGTTTATTGGCACTTCGCTTACAGTCACAGGTCCTGGAAAGACTGAGGAAAACCAGGATAGTTGGTGTCCTGGCCGGAATTCGAATCGGATACCTCTCGGATAGAGTTCAGAAGCGTTATCGCTTGAGCGAACTGGCTCGACGCCATGTAATTTGGTAGGTGTGTGCCAAAGTTTAGCAGAAATATGTTTCTCCATCTTCAGGGTAGTTCTGTCATGAAGATGAAGGCAGCATATTCCACCTAAACGTTGGTACCTACATGCCGAAGTACAATGCGTCATAATATTTCCCGCCTTAAACACCTCATATTTTATATAGGCTAGTGCTTCATGCCAGGGGCACGCTGTAGCGTGGTTGAGGCATTATGCTACAAACCTGAAGGTCGCGGTTTCGGTTCCCGATGTCACTGGATTTTTCAATTGACCTAATCCTTCCAGCCGCACTATGTGACCTGGGGTCGACTCAGCCTCTAACAGAAATGAATACCAGGAATCTTCCTGAGGGGTAAAGAGCGGACGGCCCGTAAGGATGACAACCTCACCGCCATCTACGAGCTGATTGTCTAGAAAATGTGGGAGCCTCGACGTCTCACAACCCTATGGGTCTCCTTGGCCTGTTACAGGAATAGCTTTACCTTATAGTACTTCATACCGTGCTTTCAGCTTTGTTGCCATTTCAAATGTTTATTCGGGACTAAGTTCCCTAAAACGAAGTCCATGTACATATTTAATTTTCTTAATCATGCTGGATTTGAGATTCTCAAAGCAGTGTTTATGAAGTGTTGTTTTCTTAGTATTAACGCCTGCTTTAACGCTAGTTTCTTGCTTGGCTTATTCTTCGGCCCTGAAGATGGTGACATGTTCCTCCGAACGTCATCATACCAGTCGATACCACATAACCGTATTTTGACGCATAAATTCATTTTTAGGCAACGGCTCAGTAAACACATCCCGCGGCAACTCATACTCAACAATAGAGGACATAATTTTCTAGGCAATGAATGTGTTTTCTATGTGGTCCGACCCGAGGCTGTATAACTATAAACCAATAACAGCAGCCAATTCTGCAGCTACTAAAGAATTTTCCAGCATTTTATGGAACCCGAAGGTCCTTTACCGTGTTCACAGGAGCCCTCCACCGGTCCCTATCCTGAGCCAGATCAATTCATTCCATACCATCCCATCCTATCTCTCTATAATCCATTTTAATATTGTCCACACACCTACGCCTTGGTCTTTTCAGTGGTCTCTTTCCCCCTGGCTTTCCCACCAATGTCCTATACGCATTCCCCTTCTCTCCCATTCGTGCTACATGCCCTGCTCAACTCATTCTCCTTGACTTGATCATTCTAATTATACTTGGAGAAGAGTACAAGTTATGAAGCTCCTCATTATGCAGTTTTCTCCAACCTCCTGTCACTTAATCTCTCTTCGGTCCAAATATTCTCCTCAACACCCTGGTCTCGAACACCCTGAGTCTATGTTTCTCTCTTAATGTCGGAGGCCAAGTTTCACACCCATACAGAACCACAGGCAGAATTATAGTTTTGTATATTGTAATTATGTTTTTGGACAGCAGAGGAGCAGACAAAGGGTTCTGGACTGAATTTTGAAGTTGTGTCTGTGTATAACTTTTCTTTTCTCTGTTTTTAGTATCGGAGTCTTATCTCAAATAAGTAAATGGAATTTCCGCAAAAGGAAGTGGTTTCTTTAAAATCGTATCCATCACAGTTGTAGTAAATTGCAGCTCTTCGTGAAGGCCAGGAATGTCTGGATTGACGAGCTATGCAGTTTCAGATTATACGTGAGAATATAACATATCGAAACCTTTGGCGAATAGAAACTGATTCACAGACGACTAGAAGAAACCTGGCTGTCATAATGTGCGCATTCCAGCCTGGCGAAAGTAACCAACAGTGGATAAATTTAATATTAGACGTTGTATTACTTAAATATCCTACTTGAGAAAAATAACGAAATTTCTCCCTGGAAGTAGAGCAGAATAATTTCACGCAATGCCTGCTATCGTTCATTTTTGCTTTTTTCCTTTGTTTATTCTTCCTTATTTTTTCCCCCTCTCTCGATAAACTAAAAGTATACAAGTTAGGAATTGAATGCACAGCGTAACAGATGTGGCGTGTTCGCTGTTTTGCTGCCTCCTCGTTTTCAACCTTTTTTGCCTGTTAGCGTTTTATTTTCTATTATAAATAACGAAAACTGACGATTTCAAGCAAAATCACATATAAATGCAAATATTTAAAATGTCTTTTTCCATATTTTACGCGACAAAAGCATCAAGGTGGAAATTCTGTACGTTTAGAGGGATTTCTTTTGTAATTGTGATGTTTTGCTAAAACGATTGAAACGTTTGTTTTCATATAGTTTAGCCTATTATGGTCAAGAAGAAATGCGTTTGGCTGCTCGACGAATTATATTTTAAAGGAATGTTCTCACACGCCGACGTGTGGGCCTATTAATTCACATGTAAGGAAGCTTAATTGGCTTCCCACCGCGGCGGCCCGGGTTCGATCCTGGTCTGGTCAAGTGGGATTTGTGGTGGACAAAGTGTAAAGGACGGGTACATTTTTTTACTAGTTCAGCAACTGCCAGTTTTAGCCGATAGAGGGTGTCGCGTGGTCAGCGCAACGGATCCCCACGGCCATTAGTCTCGGTTATCTAGACCGGAGCCGCTATTCCTTGAAATAGCTCCTCAGTTATCCTGACGAGACTGAGTGGACCCCGTTCCAGACCCACTACTTCTCAGAAAATCTGGTAGCGCCGGGAATCGAACCCTGGACCTCTGGATCTCTAGCCAGGAACTCTGACCACTAGATCACAGAGACGGTCGCTGGTCGGTATAGATCGGTTGCGGACTACAGGCAACGGAGTTTTTTTTTTCAGCATCTACCATCTTCTTAAGAATATACGTCATAGATATACTTGTCAGAAGGATAATCATGGAAACAGAGGCATGTACTTTACTCTTAATGTTACTTTTCTTATACTAGCTGCTCTTTCATCCCGCATGCGTATATTTAGTTTTGTTGCTGCATTGTCTTTCAGGTTGTATAGTATACCGGAAATAGATTCGTTTATCTCGTCTCTGTTTCAGCATATGCCGACGCCCGGGTACGTTCCGTTGTTCCGTTTGCGTCACAGTCCATAATCAGGCCAAACTTCCACTATATATTCGTTCATCTCTCTGCAGCGATCTGTGGTGTGTAGTGCGCATTATGGGGCTCGTTGTGTCTCTTCTTTTCGCAGACCAAGATAAGGGCTTTTCAGTTGTGATTCAGAAGCACAGGGTAATAACGTCTTTGGAACAAACGAACTGTATGTGTCCGTCCTCAGATTCAGTTACTAACATCATAGACCGATTTTTATGAAACAAAACTTGTGGATAGTCAGTAAATAGGTCACAATTGGAAGTAGAACAACTGTAATGGATGTGATAGGTTTTCCGAGTGTATCACTAGGTGGCAGCACAGTCCAGTTTCATGACGGTCTAGGTAGCAGACGCGCATGCGCATATTCAGAGGCTGGTCACAGTAAAAATGGCGATCGTGCTTGAGAGTATACTACTGAAAAGCAGCGTTCTGTTGTGCGTTTCTTTTGGGCAAAAGGACTCAATGCAAAGGATATTCTTAAAGAAATGTTTTCTGTTTAAGGTGAGAAGTGTTTGTCGCGTAACGCAGTTCACTGCTGGGTGGTAAACGTTTTGCAGATGACGAAGAGGTTGAAACGGAGGTGCGGAAGTGGCTGAGATAACAGTCAAAAGACTTCTGTGCTGCGGGTTTCGACACGATGGAGGAAATTAAGAGGAGACTGAACTCCGGTAATACTTGCCTGAACTCCGGTAATACTTGCTACCATTCAGTCCAGAACAATTTGTCTTCTCGTCTGCTGTAGCAGGAATGCATGTAGAGAATATAAAAGCACTATAATTTTGTCCGTGGTCTGTGTGGACGTGAAACGTGGTCTCTGACATTAAGGGAGGAACATAGACTTAGGGTGCTTGAGAACAGGGTGTTGAGGAGGATATTTGGACCGAAAAGCGACAGGAGGCTGGAGAAAACTACATGAGGAGGAGCTTCATAACTTGTACTCTTCTCCGAGTGTCATTAGAATAATCAAGTCAAGGAGGATGAGGTGGGCAGGGCATGTAGCAGGAATGCATGTAGGATTTTGGTGGGAAAGCCAGAAGGATAGAGGATACTAGGAAGACCAAGACGTAGGTGGGTGGATGATATTAAAGTGGATCTTAGATAGAATGGGGAGGTATGTACTGGATTGATTTGGCTCGGGATAGGGACCAGCGGAGGGCTCTTGCGAACACGGTAATGAACTTTCGGGATAAATAAAGAGTTGGGAAGTTCTTGGGTACGTGCATAAGTGGCGGCTTCTCAAGAAGGGCTCAGCTCCATGAAGTTAGCTTAGTTAGTGGTGATAATGTTTATGAAAAGGCCTCTCCTAATAGAATAAAATTCTGGATATAGGTTTGATAGGCGTCACATTTCGATTTGTAAATTCTGTTGTAAGGTTGCTGACCCCAGAACTACGCTATTAGCAGACCGAGGATATCACTGTATGCATGCAGGGTGTTCCCCTGCCAGAATCCAGTACCAGCACAGAAGATAAGTACGGGGTACGTTTGGCATAGAGATAAAATTCAGCTGTTGGCGATAACTGTTGAAGAAATATTTACTGAAGTGGATGAACTGTAAGTTTAAACATTCCCCTGCCCATTTCCACTGATTTTTCGAAGTCCGTAGCAGAAGGAAGCACACCACCCACTGCATAGGACGACTGTTGGAACCTCGGATTGGCTTCTTAGGCGTATCTTCATTGCGGACGGACCGGTTGTGATCCCACAGACTGATTTCTTGTACTGCTCGCCAACCGAAAGTGTGTACGCTCTTCATACCACCTCAGGCATGCTACATGACCAGCCCATCGCAGTCTCATTGATTTGAGCATCCTAATAGTAATTAAACACGCTCATATTGTTTCAAGAGACATTATTGATGTTATGAAGAATAGTGATCATTGGTGTGACCATTTTGCGACCTTCCGGCTTGTAGCATAATTCCTCAACCAACTCCGCTACCGCGTACCCCGGCCTTATGTTTCGTGCACTGCAGTATTGAATTACGTTTTTAGGCGTTTTTTTTTCGGAACATGATTATCTTTCACAACAAAGGACAGATGTAAGGTAAATTTGGCCCCATGCGTAATTCATTAAGCGTATTCCATGAAGACGTATGGGGGGATGGAGTTATATCTCCACCATTCTTGACCTCGGCGCTAAGATGGAGGTGAATGATTAGTTTCATTCCCTGCTGGTTTACCACCGTGGTAAGGGTACCCGTTATGCGGAGCTAGGCGGGTCCCAGCGTCGGTCTGGAATCGAACCCCGGCTATCCAGCCCATAGCCCGTCGCTATACGTTCTTAGCCATCCTGGCTCCTACAGTTCCCAAAGAGGAAAGAGGGAGGAAGGAAACGAGAGAGTAGAAAGCTTATTTTTCCTTCACCGTTTCACATTATGTAACTGTGGTGACACGTGCCTGTAAGTAACATCGGATGTCAGTTAAGTACGTATTTGACAGTTTTAGAAGGACTGTTTGTGTTTTATAAGAAGGAACTTTTATCTACATTTCCCAGAATGTTGACGTACCATTCTTCACCATGAGTGGACCCACGTGCCTCTTAAACCTAAAGAATTGCATCTCTCTCTGGATTGCTGGTGGAGGGATCCTGTTTGTTGTTGTGTTGGCCACTCTCCAGAGTTGGTTCCGGTGCGACTGCGTCGGCATGTCTCCCCCCCCCCGGGAAGCCCCCCTCGGGCGGTTAGTCTGTTACAGAATTCTATATCGTTGTCAATGGTTGTGTTCAGGAGTGACCCATATCTTGTATAATATTAAGGTAAGTTTTTTTTATTGTGCTGCACAAACTGCAGTTGTGTTTTCTGCATTTTCTTACGTGTTTCACTTGTTGCACGTGATTGGTGGAATTTGAAATTTACGAACTATCCCAGGGTGAGGCGTGATTTGTGTTGTACGAGTATATGCAGGGAAGTTCCGTGAGGTTTCTAGACAGTGAAGCAGTGTGGCGAGTTTATGAGCCTAAGGTAAGCCGTACACCGGCATGCGTCAAGACACGATGTCTGCGACATGACGCAAAGAAAGGAGCACAGTTGAAACGAATGAGATTATGAAAACCGCCGCACACCGGTCTGAGTCATGATGCTGACGAATCACGAATGAAGCAAGACTGCGTCTTTTGTCTCATGTCTTGATGATTGTCTTGATGCAGTTGGTGTGCGGCCGCCCTAGCGGAGTTGACGAGAGGAGCGGCAGACTCTATCAACGGAGTCCTCGCAAGAGAAAAAGAAATACGGATAAAACGCATGTGCCTAGGCACCACATGTCTGATTTAAACCGGTTTTCTACAAGAAGTTGAATCACTTATTGGTCTGAAATCTCAGCTCTACAGTAGTTGAATCATAGATCATTCGTTGACGCTCTGTCAGCTGCAGTAGTTATTTTGTGTCGAACATGGCGGGAGGAAAGAATGTAGCAGACGATTGGTGTTACTTATTTCAAGGCTCTCTTCTTCTAATTAAAATATCCTGACCTTTATTTGAACTGGATGTCTCCCAAATTCAGACAAGTTGTTTTTAATCTTCTCAGTAAAATGACAGGATAAAAAAGACAAAGCTATCCCTGTAACAGGCCGTGGAGGCCCATAAGGTTGTGAGGCGTCGAGGCTCCCACATTTTCTCTAGACAGCTCATAGATGGCGGTAAGGTTGTTAGCCTTACGCGCCGGCCGGTTTTTGCCCACAGGAAGTTTCCTGGTACTCATTTATGTTAGAGGCTGAGTCAACTCCGGGGCCATAGTGCAGCTGGAAGGATTAGGTCAGTTGAAAAATCCAGTGACATCGGGAATCGAACCCGCAACCTTTAGCTTGTAGCACAGTGTATCAACCATCTATGCTGTCTGCTAGTAGAGGGTGGCCCTGTACTATGTGCAGTGCCGCATGAAATGAGAGGTTACGTGGGTTAAACGCAGTTGTCCGGATTCAGCTTCGCAGAATGCAGAAAAAGAAGAGACACTTCAGTGGAAGTGGCGTTGTGGGTCTCTCCAAATAAATTGAATTGGAAGAGGATGTAGTCATTTCCTGTACGTATTTTAATACGTGGTTTGGAGAGCTGAGGGGGTAAAAAGAAGAGAGTCTTCATTTGGGTTGTCGGACTTCCAGACCAAAAATTCCAGTTGGTACCTTTGGAACATCGGTCATATGTTCTACGTCTGAGTTAATTGTGTCCGGAACGTCCATGATATGTATGCAGTGTCCGTCTTTTAGTGCACTCAATTTCACTTGTTATTTCACAACATGTTTCGGCACTATAGTGCCATCATCAGGTGCTCCATTTACGTTGATCTATTTCATTGCTTGCCATTATGTCATTGTAAAATTTAAAAAAGTATTTAAAAATGTTCGTCAATTATAATAAATATTTATATACTAAAAACTTGTTAAGATTATTTATCTTAGCTGTCCCAATTCTAACACCGCGCATAGTTCCACCACCGTGGTGTTAGAATTGGGACAGATAAGATAAATAATCTTAACAAGTTTTCAGTATATAAAATATTTATTATAACTGACGAATATTTTTAAATACTTTTTAAATTTTACAANAAGTTTTCCTTCTTGGCACATGCAAAACACACTAACTGTAAGTTAACTTTCATAGCATTTGTAAATTTAAATTAGAAGAATTAAAATGTATTAGAGGTTTTTGTTGAAGGAGAATAAGATGGACAGGACATGTAGCACGAGTGGGAAGAAGAGAAACGCATATAGGATATTGACGGAAAAGCCAGAAGGAAACAGACCACTGAGAAGACCAAATCGTAGGTGGGCTGATGATATGAAAATGGTTCTTAGAGAGATAGAATGGGATGCTATGGATTGGGTTTATCTGGCTCAGGATAGGGACCAGTAGAGGGTTCTTGTGAACGCAGTAATGAACCTTCGGTTTCCATAAAATGCTGGGAAGTTCTTGAGCTGCACAGCTGGCGTTTTCAGAAGAAGGGCGCAGCTGCATGCAGTTAGAGATTTTTGTTGACACATAAGCATAACCTAAATATAGATATATAGTTGGCACGATCGCTGTGTTTTACATTCTACAAAATAGAAATACTTCAACAAAAATGTGCACATTTTATCAGGAGTTATTGCCACATGTCTCTAAAGTGCATAATATTAATACCAAGTGTGTGATATTTATGTATCAGGGTTTGGGATTTGTGGTGGACAAAGTGGCGCTGGGGCAGGTTTTCTCCGAGTACTTCGGTTTCCCCTGCCAATCTTCATTCCACCAATTGCTCCACAATCACCCTCACCTATCATCTGGGGCTGGTACAATAGGCCAGAAGTGGCCGCAGTACAAGGGACTTAGTCCCACCCCACTAGCAATAAAAGAAATTAGTATCAGGGTTAATGAAAATCCCATGTGAAGTAGGTTACTTGTCACCCCAGCATGGCCCGTCCTAAGATTGCCGGATGGAGATGTCCTCCAGAGGGAGGAGGAGGAGGTTCGCTGCGAATATGTTGGATAAACAGTAGTGGACAGCCGACAAGGGTGCTCCTCCACCTTGGAGATTGGAAGTACGGTTGTAAAAATAATTTTGTTGCGGAATTTTAAAAACGGCATCGGACTAGGACAGATTATTTGGATAAATTAAGCTAAGGAAAATGGATGTGAGATTTGGTACTTGGAACACAGAAGCTCTATATATAGGGCAGGCTCGCTCATAACAGTTATCTTAGATAGGATGGAATGATATGATCTGGATTTATCTGGCTTAGGGTAGAGTCTCGTTGAGGACTATTATGAACATGGTAATGAACCTTCGTGTTCCATAAACTCTTTGGCAGTTCTTGAGTACCTCCGCAACTGGTGGTATCTCAAAAAGGGCCCAGTTCCTTGAAGTTACGAGAGAGAGTCAGTGAATATGTCACAAATGGATATAATGAATGAATGAATGTACAAGGGGTGGGCTGCATAGGCCCTTGCACCGCGACCACAGTGATCTATTGTGCCTCCCATTCTG
Organism: Cryptotermes secundus; assembly: GCF_002891405.2. Taxonomy (NCBI): domain Eukaryota; kingdom Metazoa; phylum Arthropoda; class Insecta; order Blattodea; family Kalotermitidae; genus Cryptotermes; species Cryptotermes secundus. The sequence goes on from NW_019723309.1 coordinate 262,862, forward strand.
ATTATGCCCTCAACAATCCGGCGTTTCAAATGAAGCGTAGGATTTTGTACATGGGGACGTCAAAATAGTCACTTGGTTCCATAAATACTGACCCAAGTGGCGCAATCTTAAATAAGCTAAGGCCTCACATTCGCACAGGATATGTGTGGCTGTTTCATTTTCTTCTTGACACCTCTCACAAGTTGGACTATTACTTGAAGAGATGTCCTTTAAGGTGACAGTGTCCTGTAAGTAGTCCTACCACCCATCGTTGCTGGTTCCTGTTTAACTTCAACAGTTCCTTCGCTCTTTTTGTATATATGGATATAAAATGTAAAAGATGTTGATATTCGAACCTGGAAAAAGCACATATATTACTCTACATATCCTTCACCAACACTGATACACTTGTCCCATCGCTTTACCAGACCCGCAACATAGAAATCGTTTGACTGTCTCAGCCACTTCCGCACCTCCGTTCCAACCTCGTCATCAGCGAAACGTTTTCCACCAAGGTGGTTTTACAGCGGACCAAACAGATGGAAGTCACTAGGAGCCAAGTCCGGGCTTTGAGGTGAAAGTTCAAGAAGTTTACACTGTAGTTCTTGATTTCTCTCCTGGGTTGCTCTGGCTGTGGGGTATGACATTGTCATGATGAAGCAGTACCCCTCGTGCCAGTTGGCCTGGACGTTTTCTGCGAATTGCATCCAGAAGCTTCAACATAACTTCACAGCACAATGCAGAACAGCAGAAGATAACTGCCGCATTGTATATTCAGTATTAAGTATTCAGTATCAGAGGAGGTGGGTTTCCCCATGCACCGCGACTAGCAGTCTGTTGTACGTCCCCCTTTAATTTCTGCTGTCGCCATACCCTACCAGTACTGGTGCTCGATATCTCCCCTTTCTGCCAGCGAGGTCGGCCCTCTTCTGACAGTGGTACCCGGTAACTTCCCCATCTACCGGAGGCATTGGAAACTACTTTGGGCGGGAAACTTTTTGCCTAATTTTGCTCAGAGGTCTCTTAGACCTAGACACGGAACCCACGGCTTAAAGTCCCTCCAGGAGGACTTGTTCCCTGAATTTTTCCTCCCTTAAAGATTCCACGACCTCCGCCGGGTTTGAACCCGCGTACCTTGAGTCATGAGGTGGGAACGTTACCCTTACACTACGGAGGCCGCTGCCGCATTGTATAAGACGCCATTATGCAATTTCCATCTTGCATTACGTGCTGCTTCTGTCTCTCCCACCTACGAAGTGTGCAAACGTTAGTTTTATGTGTTACTTAACGACGACAGTATCAAGAATGGTATGACGCTTGATGAATTTGAAAGGATTTGAATGAAGTGGTCGTGGCCTGATTGATGCTTTACACCGGAATGTTTCTGGCGGGGTAGCTGGTTCCCCGGCCGAGATTAGAACCAAGCACCTCTGAAATATAGGGCTTTATCGCTACGATATTGCTCTCGCTGCAGCTATCATTTTGGTTGGTGGCAGGAAAGTAAGTAAAAACATGTACTGGAAATCAGTGGCGTGATATTCATGCAAAGTTTTATGAGAAATGTACAGTTGGTTCAGCAGTTATTAACAGAAGAAAACACGGATGTGATGATACTGTCACGTATCCTGGCAACGCGACAAGAAATTAATGGGTCCCGGATTAGACGAAGCTGTTTATTGGAGGAGTTGTTTACAGTTGCAATTTCAATCCTTCTGAAATACCGTCTTCCATATGATGCCACCTGGCTAGTCTGTAGTCTTCTGGTTCTTAGATGAGCTGGTTTCTTCTGCTCTCAGCTCTCCTCCGTTCGTCTCTGTTCTCTTTTTTCTGTCTCCTCAATTCTGGCCTCTCTTAGTCTGTTATAACCGACAGTCGGACGGCCCAGAAGACACCTTGTTCAAGGGTCCCGTTTCACGTGTTCTGTGCACCGGTAACTAAAGGTATTCGTTACCGCGGAAACTGCTGCATTAGTCCTGGCTTTCATTTCCGTGGTAACGTCTGTTTGTCGCGTTTGTTTCATTCTCAACCCGATAACATTCCGGAACCATGGATACCGAGCCGTTGCCTAAGAGTTGACGCCTGCTCTGACTCAGAAATTCTGACTTTTAGGCGGAACGCCACAGTACCATAGATCTGTATGTCCTTATAAAGAAACGATTCATTTTACAGGCAATTGGAACGTAATGTTAATTATGATATTATTAAAATTGTAGCTTTCACTTAACTTTTTTTGTATGTGATGTATATTGTGATAGGTTTACAGCAATAGACCTGCATTTCATATAGATGAACATCAGAGCCGATGAGTTATGTGAAATCGCAAAAAATGTGTTGGAGAAAGTAAGTGTGCCTGAAATTGGATTGCGCTTCTGTCTTGTTCCTTTTTAGTCTACTCTCCTTCCTTAGGAAAAAAATCTCAGGAAAACATAGGCACATACCATCTGTGCGGTATGTGCCCCCCCCCCGTTTCAACTGTTAGTGCTGTTGACCGATTTGCACGAAACTTAGTATGAACGTTATGTTCTTGGAGCCCATCGCAGCGACCATGTTCATGCAGTTCATTACAGTCATCAGTAACAACATGGCGGTCGCTCGAAGCTGTAAGGTGAAAGCTATTCGAACGCTAATTAACTCAGTTTTCTGAAGTGATTTATGGTATAGATATTAGAAGAATCTGTATTTTTGTAAGTTTTGGTGTTTTCACGGCGATTACTATGAAGAAAGTCGTCTTCTGGGTTTAGGCGCCGTGTATTCTTCGTTTTGGCCGACGTTTCGGAGGAACGTATCGCCTCCATCTTCAGAGCAGTTGAATGGCTTGGAATGCAGAGAGCAGTAGCTGTAGTGTATTCAGTCTGTATTTTTGTTTGCGATAACGCAGTATGGGCTTTAAAATAACAACCTGGCATTCTTGGTGGCACTTTCTTTAGCTTTTGGTTAGTTGATGATAACTAAAGGCCCATTGGAGGCTGGACACGTGAAATGTGACATCGAAGTGTTAATAGATTATACATTTACATATACAAAAGGGCCGCGCCGTAGCTCAAGCGGTTAGTCGCTGGCTTCCCACCCTGGCGGCCCGGGTTCAATCAGTGGTCTGGTCGAGTGAGATTTATGGTGGACAAAGTGGCGCTGGGGCAGGTTTCCTCCGAGTACTTCGGTTTGCCCTGCCAATCTTCATTCCACCAATTGCTCCACAATCACCCTCACCTATCATCTGGGTCTATCTTGCTCCTTCCTGGAATCGAACCCTGGCCGTCCTGCCAGTATCCCACCGCTATACCTGCTGAGCCCCTACGACTCCAGTAGTTTTGTAGGACTGGAAATATATTTAATTGTTAAGTAGGCTTTATGAGTTCCTGGAACTCCTTGTTCACTTACATTGTATGTGTATTTGTTATTCAGAATATGCAAGAACCGCTGGGGCACCAAGAAAATATACGCTTTAAAACGTGAGTGTATAATTACCCGGATACTGTACACGGAAGTAAATAAAAAATGTTTGTTTATTACGGAGCAAGTTAGCTCAAGGGCTTTCTGACTTGTCTTTGGGAGGTACTGGTTCGAATCCAGGCCGGGAAATAGACTGTACTGACGGAAGTTAAGATTTTACTCAGTACCCCCAGGCGGATTCTTGGATAGAACGTTCATTTAGGCTAGGACCGCTTCTTTCCACACGGTTTTCAACTCCTGTGTTTGCTGCATCAAGACATTCGACTCTGTACAGTCTGGGTTATTGTCAGCGCCGTTAAATCAACTAGTATATGAGTAAGGGTGGACATCCTCTGTCGTCTAGAGGTCAGAGTTCCTGGTTACAGATCCAGAGGTTTGGGTTCGATTCCCGGCGCTACCAGATTTCCTGAGAGGTAGTGGGTCTGGAACGGGTTCAACTCAGCCTCGTGAGGATAACTGAGAAGCTCTTTCAAGGAAATAGCGGCTCCGGTCTAGGAAACCGAGAATGACGGCCGAACTTCGCCGACAAGCGGCGGTCGCTCGGTCGATATAGTTCGCCTGCGGACTAAAACCTCGGAGTTTGTTTATATGAGTGAGGATCTAGACCGGAGCTGTTGGTATAGGTGCAACGCTCGAGACATGTATGTGGGAGGCGCTTGTTTCGAATTTCTGCGGGGACGCCCCCCTCTTCTGAGCATTCCATGGTTTCTCTCACTTTCTCTAGGCAACCGCCTAAACAGTTCTTCGAATAGACTGTGAACGCATCCTTCCAAATCCTTTCCACTTCATCACTTCTCTCTCATCCGACGCTGTTTAGTCTCGATTTAACAGTGTCGTTTGTTCACGCGGTAGCGTAGTTTGTTGAGGCACTACGCTACAAGCTAGAAGGTCGCGGATTCGATTCCCGATGTCATTTTTTTTTTCCAATTTACCTAATCCTTCCAGCCGCACTATGGCCTTGGGGTTGACTCAGTCTCTAACAGAAAGGCAAAGGGCGCTCGGCGTGTAAGGCTGACAACGTCACCGCCGACTGCCTAGAAAATGTGGGAGTCTCGACGTCTCACAACCCTTTGGGCCTCCACTGCATGCTACAGGGATAGCTTTACCTCTTTTTTACTGTCTGTGTCGTTAAATGGCCAACTGAAATAATCATTAACATTTTGTTGGTTTCTTTAGTTTATTGATCTACTGGATATACATTACGAATGCCGTGAGGGATTGTAACCCCAAAGTGAAGATTGTTCTTCGGCTGTCTTACTGCAACTGAAGACCCAGTTTTCACCGACAATGCAATTCACCGCAGTGAAGCAGAAATGCTTTTACTTGTCGTTATGTAAAAACAATCTAGTTGCTACGAGAGAACGTATGTTTTGCTTCATTCCTTTTTATGGTGGTGCTCAGCAGCGACTTTGCTGTTTTTAAAACGACAGATGTTTGTTTATTTAAAGGCGTTTGCAGTTGCTGAGATTATGTAATGTTGAATGATATGATGAGTAGTAGTAAATAATCAATTAAGATGTACCCGATCACAGTGGCCGCTCAGTATAAGGCACGAAATGTCTTCGTTCGCTCTAACCCTGGGATGGGCCGCGCCATAGCTCAAGCGGTTAGTCGCTTGCTTCCCACCGCGGTGGCCCGGCAAGTGGGATTTGTGGTGGACAAAGTGACGCTAGGGCAGGTTTTCTCCGAGTACTTCGGTTTCCCCTGCCAGTCTTCATTCCACCAATTGCTCCACAATCACCCTCACCTATCATCTGGGGCTGGTACAATAGGCCAGAAGTGGCCGCAGTACGAAGGACTTAGTCCCATCCCACTAGCAATAAAAAAACGTGGGATCGTAGGTTTGGAATCCCACTCCAGGCATGGGTGTATTCTGCGTTTTGTATTTTTGTGTTGTCCTGTGTAGGTAGCGTCCGTATGACGGGCTGATCCCCCACGCAAAGAGTCCTACCAACTATCTGTAAAGGCGCGTCCACATTACTCGTGCTCGTGCGTCAGAAGCTTACTGCTGCCGGAAAATCAGGATCTGGAGCTGACGAAGTGGACGCACAAACTGGTCTGCATACAAAGCCTTCGCATTTCTTCACAACAGATATCAGCTCCAGATCCTGATTTTCCGGCAGCAGCTTCTGACGCACGAGCACGAGTAATGTGGACGCGCCTTAAGAGTCACAGTTTTCAGATTAATTCTGACATGGTAACAGATCAGAGGACAAAATCCGCGAAAGGAAGTAGAGGAACGAAAGGCTGTAGAAGGAAACTTCCGTGTCCTAATTTAAACCCTCTCCTGGTATTTGCCTTACGGGAGGTACAGAAACGTGAACTTTCTGAGTCGGAAGAACCAGTTTCAGGGCCGAGATCTGATCATGGATCCTGCCGAATATGAATCAGGGGTGCCAACCTTTCGACCGACACTTTCAGTTTTGTACGGATAGAACGGGTCCGAAACAAAAGACAGCCAAGTGGTGTTTCCGCCCCTCCCATGGCACTACAGCCCCAGTGGGCCTAGGTCTACCTCCATGAACTTCTCCCTTCCCTTCGGTTTTTATAGATCTTACACATTCGGTAGGACTCCTTGGGCGGGTGATCAGCTCGTCGCAAGGCCTCTACCTGTACACAAACACAGAAAAATGCACACACACAAATTAAATATCCCTGCCCTGAGTGGGATTCGAACCAACGATCCCGGTTTCCAAGCGAGCGAAGACAGTACATGCCTTGGAACGCTCGGCTACCGTCACCGGCCAAGTGGTGGTTACACCACAATATTCATAAGCCACAGTTGTCCCTGTGCTTAATTAATTAAGCTCCCCGCCATGAAGGTGTATGGTACTTAATTAAGTACAGGGACAATTTTACCTTCTTTCCATCTTACCATTATCCTCCTACTTAGGTCTAGATCTTTCTAGCGGTGTGCTTCCTTTTGCTATGAAAGATCACTGTCTTGTAATTAATTCCGAGTCGGAACGGATCGCGAGTTTTAGTCCATGCAGAGCACAAGGTAAGAATGCGGTTCGCCAACTGTTGAAATAAAAGGGCCATTTGTTTCATGGAATATTAATATAGAAACACATCCTTTAGCATGGGAGTGCTATAATTTCAACTTCTCGTCCTCTGTAAACACCCCACCTTGTAATAATATTTCTGTGGTATGTCTGTAGGGAGTGCTGGGGCATCAAACCGCTTTATGGGCACGGTTATAAATGTGCGAGGTGCGCTGCGCCCTTGTTCGCGCAGTCACGGATACCCTCATGCAACTCATATCGCACATATCTCGCGCTGCATGCTAATGGAGAGCAGCATCTAATTGCACGTAACGTCAGCCCAGGCGGCTGGGACAAGCAGAAACTCATGACGAGCTTCTTCGAGGTCAGGACTAAACGTGCCTATACTCTTTACGTTAAAAGTCTTGTATTAAAGTACAAAGACAGCTTAATTACCAGACAGTAGCCGGGATAGCTCAGTCGGAATAGTGACGGACTACGGGCTAGAGAACCGGGGTTTGATTCCTGGCAGGGACGAGAGATTTTTCTGTTTTCTACGGTTTCCAGACCGCCTCTGAGTCCACCCAGCCTCCTATCTAATGTGTGTAGAAGGCTCTTTCCCCGAGGATAAAGCGGCTGTGGCGGGAAGCTGACCATCTCCCGTATAGTGCCGAGTTCGAGAATGGTGGAGCTATAACTTCACTCCCCCATACGTCTTCGTAGTGTGGTGCTTAATTAATTAAGTACATGGACAGTTTTACCTTTTACTAAGTACGAAATGTAACGGTCGGATGGTTATCTCTTCTGTTACATATTCTAGAGGTCCCGGGTTCAGTCCTGCGGTTTGAAGATGGAAGGAGGAGGTTGCTCCGAAACATTCCTAACCACCTACGAGACTATGCTATGTTATAATCCATAACACCATAATCTTAATTTCGAGTATCTGTTTTTCCGAGACTGATGTTAGTCGCCGTTGTTCGGAGAAAAGTGAATACGCAAGACAGGATACTGTGGTCTGTATGATTGTATACATACTGAGAACCTTGGTTGTAGAGAAACTGCTATATTTAGTTCTTGTTTATGAAGTTATAATGAACTGCTTGCTATATGATCTTTCTTATGCTGTCAGTGGCCTAGTTGTTAATCTTTCAAAAATATCTTCCTCTAAAAAGAACTGGAAATTATACTTCCGTATCATAGAATCTTGCCTTTTCACCCTAGCCTAAATAGTTCTGTCCATTTTAAGTTACAACTACATTTCGTTCAGATCCTTTTTAATATTATTTTATCGAGATCTCCAAACAGGATTTTATACATAAAAATATGTAAAGCCCTAAAGGTAAAGGCAAAGTTATCCCTGTAGGCCTCGCCATAGCTCAAGCGGTTAGCCGCTGGCTTCCCACCCCTGCGGCCCGGGTTCGATCCCGGGGTCTGGTCAAGTGGGATTTGTGGTGGACAAAGTGGCGCTGGGGCGGGTTTTCTCCGAGTACTTCGGTTTCCCCTGCCAATCTTCATTCCACCAAATTCTCCATCATAATCATCCGGGGCAGGCTACAATAGGTCAATCAGTGGCTGCCGTGCCGAGTGGACCCAGTTAGACTCCACCCCCCACCAAGCGAATCAAAAAATGTATCCCTCTAACAGCCCGTGAAGGCCCATAGGGTTGTGAGAGGTCGATGCTCCCACATTTTCTAGGCAGTCGGCACACAGATGGCGGTGAGGTTGTGAGCCTTACGCGCCGGCAGCCCTTTCCCCCCAGAAAGATTCCTGGTACTCATTTCTGCTATAGGCTGAGTCGACACCAGGGCAATAGTGCGGCTGGAAGGATTAGGTCAATCGAAACAACCAGTGACATCGGGGATCGAACCCGCGACCTTCCGGTTTGTAGCAGAACCTACCTCAGGAAGAGAATTGACCACCAGAAGACACGCTTCGTCTAATCCGGAACCCATTAATTTCTTCTCGCTTTACCAGGATCCGTGACAGTATCTGTGTTTAATGATTTTGGGGATGTTCTTGAAAAATCGGTTAACGCCAACGACCCCCCCCCCACACACACACACACATACACATATGCATCTATCGTCTGCTCTCTTAACAAGACGCTCTAATGATCTTTTATAACAAAATGTAAAATAGAAGCTTGTCATGTAGGTTAACTGGACTTGTAGGAGGGCTTTGAACTCGGGACCCTAACGTCATTATATACAGTAGATACATTTGAATAATTTCAGAGTGAGTATATCGAGAAGTCTACCGATTGTAATTCCTTAAATATTTATTGGAACAAAAAAAAATTTAAATAAAAGTTGTAGAGAAAAATGAACGACATTTTATGTCCAGCACCCTCTCCGTTAAATCTTAACGGTTTTCGAGACGACTGAACAAAAGTGATCGGACCCGCTATAATTGTTATGATGTGCAGACATTTTATAACTCTGGGTCTTAAAGACGCCCAGTTTCACGTCCGGCAGGCAGTGTACGAGACAGAAAGGAATGCGCTGGAAAGGGCGCTCTTCACTGTTACATGTAATTGTCTTCGAGACACTGGGAAGGATGTCAGATGACCTCAGAAGAACAGTCTTCCGACTTCTAGCCTCTAAACTTTACTTTCTTGCTTTCCTTCCTTCCTTCCTTCCTTCCATCACGTATCATTATAAACACACGATACAGCATTGGCCGATGTTAGTCTTGCGTTTGCGATACGAATCTCTTGGAGGGCTCGTCTTTGTGTCTAGAAGCCTACCGCCTGATTTGCGCTCTGAGTCTGATATAATTTCGTTTTTGGTCGAAATTTTAGGAATAGCGTGACAGGCAGGCGTCTATGAGAACATGAGCGTCACACAGATTCGTCCGTATCAGCATGTGGTAATTGTGTCACGTGTGTTTCCCTTATAATTGCATCCGTATCTCAAGGGAAATACTCCCCGTGTAGTTTCTAACAGTTTCTGATCATACTTAGAAGCGCCATAATTTCATACAGAAACACATACAACATGCCACGTTTCTGAATTATACACATTGTGTGTCAAAATAGTCGGTTTATACTGGATCACATAATAGATAATAGGATAATTCCCAAGTTATAGTATAGACAACCGCGCAGGATTAGCCCAGTTATGGAACCGTGGACATGCATTCAGAAGGTACCGGGTTCCGGCTAACCTGGCTAAGGTTTTGGAGGGCGAAGTGAGGCGTTTTGTTAGTCTCCATACAATTGTCAGGATGATACCTAATAGGCTACGATCGCATCGGAACTGGCGTAATTTCTGAGCCCCAAAAACCAGGGGATTATATCTAGCCCACCTCCCATGATAACCAATATATCAGATCAGTAATTCGCTTTGTAATTTGAGTTCTCTTATGTCGAGCTTTTTTTATGAATGGTAATATGGAATGTATCACCGTTTTTAAAATTACAGCTTGGGAAAGTGTTTCAGACCCTGATGGACTTTTTTGAACAGGATAATGAACCACAGAGTTTCAGAAAAGGCAGGTAATTTGTAAGCTGTCGAGGGACCGTTAGTTTCAGAAGAGAGTCCATAGACCATAATGGGGTTCAGAGAATACACTGACGAAGTGTAGCATGTAGCTTCAGTAACAAAGCGGTCTGCCGTATATTGAAGAGCTTTCACTGATTAACATATCTTGAATGGGTTCTGTAGGCCTTATCACAAGTGAATATATCGGGTTCGATATCCGGCAATACCATTATTCTCATTCGCCGCTTTTCTCTCGCCAGTTGTCGAGCTGTGTTGCTCTGGTGTGCTGTATATATCAGCACAGTGCATTTTGGAATTGTATGCAGTACAATACGAAATTGCCGATAACAGCGGCCGCGCTGTTTAAAACATGAACTGTCTTTACTACCTCGAACACCGTATACACTCCCGCTAATTTATGCACTCGTCTTCTCACTACAGCACATACTAAGTCTCAGTTTGTTTTCACTAGCCGTTTCCTGACAGTGGATCCTAACAGTGTCCTCTGCTTACGTCCTCACCGGCCGGCGAATATCTCCCAACTGACTAAACTCCAAACTTGTCCAGCTTGTCACTACGGACCGCATAAGAAAAAAGCGTTCCTCTGTCGCTGTTCAGTTGCTTTCTAGGAATCTGTTGCCTAGCAACAGGCGGTGTTTATACAGTCATTACTTAGCAACGGGTCTACATGCTACCATACTTGTATTGTTGGCAGAGCTGATTAGTTGTGAAGAGTCTGCTAGACTATGAATTACAGCCTATAGAGGCATTAATTATTTTCCATTGTAACCTATTTCGTTAACTGTACGCCGTATCGGAGTGTATCAAATTACAAGTTACAATTTTTCGATGAGACATGAGCTCTGAGATGCGGAAAATGACAGGCCTAATCATAAACGGACCAACGTTTTTGAAATGGAACTCAGTAACAGCACTTGAGACATTGAGCATCACGTACCCCTCGACCTCAGTTCAGGCGGCGAAGCTATCGCACATCTCAAGGCCGAGGCTCATGTCCCACCGAACCTGCTCTATTTAGAAGTGATATAGACGTGTCATTTCTTTTTATGGCTACCTTTTTATTTAACAAGTTTGTGTGATCTTTTTGTAAAGTACAGTGGAACCTCGCTTAACGAGCAGAATTCGTTCCAGAATCTTACTCGTAATGCGAAACAATTTTTCCCATATAAATTAATATAAAATACGATAATGCGTTCCATGCCGAAAAAAATACTGAAACAAATTATTTATAACTTTTATTGAAAGAAAATTATATATACATTGATAAGGAGCGTGAATCATCTTCATCTTTTCTTCTATGCCTTGCAATTGCTTTTCGTTTATCCATATGAGGAGCAACCTTTCAGCATCGTCGAGAATACTTAACCGTTGCGTAGATATTCTTGTCACTGCCTTTGAAGCATCTATCTCCTTAATCTAGTCCTTGTTCTTGAGGATAGTGCAAAGCGTTGATGTAGACCGATTGTATGTCCGTGCTAGATCAGCCACGCTCACACCTCGTTCTCGCTTTTCAGTGATTTTATGTTTCATTTCTACGGTCATTTTTATTCTCTTATGGCTGTCTTTTTGCGGCTTTTTCTTCGGGGACATTTTTGCGAGGGTTACTAAACTTTGCACAACAAAAAATCACAAATAATATGTCTGAACACAAGTTTGGAAAAATGTGTGATCACAAGCGACACTAAGAGCTAGCGGAACAAGTGCTGAACACTGACTGATGTAGCAAGCGCACAATCCGGGACTTCCCCTCTCGTCACTCGTTATGCGAAACGTCGCTCGTTAAGCGAGTCATCCCTTTACAGTTTGTTTTGCTCGTTGTGCGAATTACTCGTTATGAGATGTACTCGTTAAGCGAGGTTCCACTGTACGAGTATTCAAATTTCTTTTCCGGTGTAGAAAACAGAGATTAACGGCCTTGGGGATCCGTTGAGCTGACCACCCTACACCCTCTATCCGCTAAAGTTGGCACTAACTTCGCCGACAAACGGCGGTTTCTCGGTCGGTATAGTTCGGTTGCGGCGTACAGGTCACGGATTTTTTTTTTCGAATTTCTCTTGTTTTTATTAATACTTCGTTATTCAACGAAGCTATGAGACTGTATGTGCAGTGTCGATGACGGGATGAGTAATGAATGTGAAGCAGTTGGTGGGATGGGAATTCATGGGGGGGGGATATCGAAGTTCCGGGAGAAAACCGGCCCCAGTGCAACAAATGGCACACGGCCTGACCTGGGGTCGAATCCGGGCCGCCTTGGTGGGAAGCCGGCGACAAACCGCCTGAGTTATGGCACAAATTTCGTTGATTCAGTTCATTAGATATGATTTCAGCAGTGTGCGTTCATGTGTCCTAATGTTTATGTGTTGTTTTACCATATATAGTTAGAAGCCATGCAGTTGGCTGTTCATATCGTCTGACGTTTCGCAATTTCGGAATTAATTATGACTAGGAATAGACCATGGAGCGGAGTCCATGTAAGAAGTGAGTACACTAAAAATGTATGTAGGACATATTTCTTTTTCAGTAGTTAAATTGAGGGCAGCCGTAATGTTGTTTTATTGCGCAACCGTGTAATGATAGTAGAATATGATAAGTTATAGCATTTTTATACACTTAGGGCTCCACCTAACGGGACAGAAGATGAGTCGAGACAGCGTGACAAAGACAGGCTTCCGTTACTTAGCAGAAATAAGCTGCAACGTTCGTGACGCTTATTCATACTGTCATGGTTCACAAAACCTGCTAGATTTGAGGTTATCTGTCTNTTGTCATCGTGCTCAACGAATTTAAGCACTACGCCATGCAGGCGTATGGAAGAGTGGATGTATAGATCCACATTTTCTTGATCTCGGCACTAGTTGGAGGTGAGTGGCCACCTTCACGCCCCGGCCGCTTTGCCTCCGGTGCCAATTGGATAGGAGGATGGGTGGATCGCAGAGACGGTATGGACGAGTTGGAGAAAATTACGATTGTATTGTCCCAACCGTGACTTGAACTCCGATCCCTCAGTCGTGCAGCCCGTAGCCAGTCGCTATACCGATTTCGCTACCTCGGCTCCGATACTGGCGATATGTACCTCATAAATATCATGTTGTCTCCGAACTGCGTGGCTTCACAACGTAGATGACAGCACTGTGCGCAAAAACATGTTCTGTAGGTTACTAACGTCAGAGACGTGCTTAGAATATAATTCCCGCCATTTCACACTTCATGTACATAATTTCAGCGGCCGACCACGTTAAAATGTATGTAATGACTGTGGTCATTGTTATCCATTTCTGTTTTTAGATACAGGTACTCTTAGCTGTGGAGCCGAGATAGCGCAGTCGGTATAGCGACTGGCTACGAGCTGGGCGACGGAGGGGTCGCAGTTCGAGTCCCAGTAGCTCTTCCTCACGTTGTCCAGACCGACTCTGGGGCCCACCCAGCCTCCTATTCAGGGGGTACCAGGGTTCCTCCCTATTGGCCACGGAAAACCGGACAGTAATTTAGATTAATCCTGTATGTCCTAGGTTCTTCAGCTGTCGTTTTGCTGTGAACCCTTGGCAGTCGCAAAATAGCCGACTATGTGGACTACACATGGTGACAAATAGTTACTATAGGATTCTGACGATGGTGTATAACACACTGATATATTGGGTTTTTGGACTTTATCCATCGTCCTGGTTTTTAAGATAACAAATAAAAACACGACGTTTCGGAAACTGGATCTGTTTCCGTCCTCNCATGGTGACGTTTTGTCGAAGGATTCATCTGTTGATCTGCATATTGTAGACCGTTACACCATGGCGAGTTATGGTACAGTCCCTCGAGAGGATGGTGCGAACATTTCGAAGGAACCTGCCACCTCCATGTTGCTGTTGTTGCTCTTCTACATTTGCTTATTCTGATTGTTTTCAGCTGTTGGCAGAGTCTGGGCAACTTGACAGCCCGGCATGCCAGTGGAGCACGTGACCTCAGGGGCCCGCAGGTCAAGAGGGCTCTCTGATATTGCACCCCAGTATGTAGCCAAGGTAAGGCATTTCACCATGCTTTGCGATTTCCACATTAACTCTTTAGAGCTCAGTGGCTACTCTATGTACCACATGCTTTGACACGATGAAACTGCATTTGTGTGTTTCGTATAGTTTTCGCAATAAACAGCTGTTTTTTTTCCTTAGACGGCATTAATTAGCGGAAGGGGCACGCGGTAGCGTAGTTGGTTGAGGCACTGTGCTACAAGCCGGAACGTCGCGGGATCGAATCCAGTGCTTCATGAGTTTAAGCAAGCTTTTCATAACCGCTCCTCCAGTAACTGCAGTGACTCATGAGAAATTCCGTTGTGATGATAAGGGCAGCAGGCGAGGGTTCCTGCATGGCAATTTGTGGGACATAGCTGGTCTGGCTACCCCATGCTCACTGCAGATGGCTGGATTCTTAGTGTCCACACGTTTTCTTAACCCTCGTTTGGTAATGTCGCCCCCAGTACCCAACCCCATCTTATGAAGACGCCAAGGGGATGTATACTTCACGCATTCGAAGACTTTTTGACAGTTACAAACCATGGACAGGAACCGGAATAGCGTAGTCGGTACAGCGACTGGCTACGGGCTGGACGACCGAGGGGTCGGAGTTCGAGTCCTGGTAGGCTGAAGAATTTCCAGACCGGCTCTGGAGCCCACCCAACCTCATATCCAATGGGTACCGGGGGGTAAAACGGCAAGGGCGTGAAGCTGACTACTCACCTTCAGATAGTGCCGAGGGCAAGAAAATGTGGATCTATATATCCATTCCCCGATACGCCTTCATGGCGTAGTGCTTAATTAGTTAAGCGCAGGTACAACTTTACTTAACTTTTACTTACCATGGGCACGATCTGCTGTTCTCATGCTGGACTGACTGATGCCTTGTACTAATATATATTGTATATACATACAAGTATATAATGTATCCTGATGAGGTCATTGGATTTTTTCAGTTGACTTAATCCTTCCAGCCGCACTAGGCCCTGGGGTTTACTCAGCCTCTAACAGAAATGAGTACCAGGAATTAATTAAATAATATTCCTGGGGAGTAAAGCACGGCCGGCGCATAGGGCTGACAACCTTACCGCCATCTTTGATCCGATTGTCTAGATAATGTGGGACCCTCAACGTCTCACAACCCTATGGGCCTTCACGGCCTGGTACGGGGATAGGTTTACTTTTTTTTTTTTTTTTTACTGTATACTGTATATATAAAATTGTAAATAGTATGTACATAATTTGCACAAGGTGCATATCACGGTGGCCGCGTGGTCTAAGGCATGAACCGTCTTCGCCTGCTTGAATACTGGGGCCGTGAATTCGAATCCCGCTCGAGGCATGGATGTCTGTGTGCGTTTGTTATGTGTTTTCTTGTGTGTGTAGGTAGCGGCCTTCCAACGGGCTGATCCCCCGTCCAAGGAGTCCTGCCGACTGTGAATAAGATTAAAAAACTGAAAAAGCTACAAAGTCCGAAGGGCTTTAGAGCCAGAAAGAGAGAGAGAGAGGATTACACAAGGAAGCTTGATAAGTGACGGACTAGAAAACGTACAAATGACTTATACTGCAGATTTTTACTCGGACTGGTGGTATACCCGCCCTCTCGCCAGACAGGGCGCCTCACATCGGCAAAACCGCAACTGTCAAATTAAATAAAATCTGGTCATGAACCCATATGGAGCTCTACACCAGGATGGACTGACTGACCGTCGGTCGTAATGTGACATTGACTTTGACTTTGACAGTAGACTGAATAAAATCTTTCTTATCTTTTAAACTCTGACCCCACTGATGCGTTGTGCAAGAAAGTCTTTTATACACGTATGTAGGGTCGAATGGTACAAGATGTCTAGGCACTGATGTGACATTCGCTTGAAAGTAGAAGTGAAGATGCAGCTCCACCTTTCTTAACCTCCGCACGAGATGGAGGTGTGTGGTCAGCTTCACGCTCCGTCCACTTAAACACTGCTGTGGCGTTTGTTTATCGTTGACTGCTGTACCACTCGGTCCCGTTAGCGTACTAGTATAGTAAGTTACGGGTTCTGTGTTCAGTCCCAGCTGTTTCCCAAATTGAAAATGAAACTGAAGGGACGAAGTTTCGAAACAGTCTGACTTCCGAAGGGAATCACAAGCGGTACTCAACAGCAATAAGGAAAATGACTCCCACGGTGCTTTTGAAGCATGGGAAAAATTATGGGATCACTGTACATGTATGTTCCCAAGGGTGTGGCAGCCAAAATTGCGTAAGTTAAGCCAGTCCGGGAACTTTCCGATAGAATTTCGGTTCGTTGCCGCGGGAACGTATGTACCGCGCAGTTGTCTAGCAGCGATAAGGAGGTGCACATACAGACACTCAGAGCAAAGTGATCTCATGAGCCTACTTTTATTTTTTTTTCGAAGTAGGGAAAGTATGTAGATACTAAAGGTTTCTGACGATGGTGTATAGCACTCAAAACTACTGGATTTTTGAAACCTATTGTCCGGAATTCTAGAATCTAGAAAACAACGTTTCGGAGACTGGATATGTTTGCGTCCTCAGGTGAGGTAGCGGAAGTGGTTGAGGTTAGCCCTTTCTAAGGGCCCCAACTGAGTAGGTGTCTTCTCCCTCACCTAAGGACGGAAATAGATCCGGATTCCGAAACGTTTTGTAGATTCTAGAATACCAGACGACGAAAAAACCCGCAAACGCAGTAATTCTGAAGTAAAATATGCTTGATATGTTAGGAGCTCTGTCAGTATGCCACCCAATATCTAACAACGTCCACTGTGCGAAATATGAAGCCTACCTTAGTGGGCAGAATAGTACTGGTATAGGGGTGATATTCTGATCTCGTCGCGTCATAGCTTAGGCTCTTATTTGCCAGCTTCTGACCACGGGTTCGATACAAGGCCAGGTAGTATGGGAGTTATGATGGACATTGTGGCATTGGTACTGTTTTTTTTTTCGAGTACTTCGGCTTCCCTGCCAATTTCCATTCCACAAAATGGTTCAGTTTTGCGTGACGTATAGATGGGTTTTGGTTTGGATGATGGGATTTATTGACACCTGGTCGTTAATCTCGGTTTTCTAGACCGGAGCCGCTATTTCCTTGTAATAGCTCCTCAGTTATCCTCACGAGGCTGAGTGGACCCCGTTCCAGACCCACTACTCAGAAAATTTGGTATCGTCGTGTATCGAACCCGGGACCTCTGGATCTGTAGCCAGGAACTCTGACGACTAGACCACAGAGGCGGTCTTATTCTTTAAGAATTACTACGATGTGCATGACATTGTTAAAACATTTATAATTATTATAATTAGTCTATTTACAAAGTATTGTTTAAAAAACTTTTTGTTAAAATTTAGAACCAGTTTGGTTCGTGATATTCTATCATTACCACAAGATATTCTATCATATACCACAACCAACTAATGGGACACGAAAACTGTTGCGTAACTGAACTAAGCAACCCATTAAACATCAGACGAAGACTAAAGCGACAGTGGCCCTCAGACTTAAAAGAACACAGTGTTGAAGATGGGTAGCCGTACTCAACAACATACTGCATAGTATACTGCATAGGAGAATCATCACTGGATGATCACTCCGCACAAGTGATTTCTTACAACATATTTACTTATTGCTCCCTTGTAGAGTAGATTGTAAATTGCAAGAAAATATAATAAAAAAAGTTTGGTTCGTGTCCTTTATACTGCTTGTCTTTAAAGGAGGTTGAGTGTCTACCGCCTCGTGGTTTCGTTGTTTGGAGAATAGGACTCTAGTGCCGTCCAGTTGTTCAGGCCACAACACAGGATGATCCAAGTCAAATTTACAGAGCTAAAAAATAAAGGAAACATTAAAAACCCGAGACAGGAATGAAGAAAAGCTCGGTACAGTGTGTAGTCTTACGGGACGCATGCGGCTTGAGGTCGAACGGTTCGTCCAGCCCTGTTCTGTATGACCCACATTGGAGTGAGGCGCATTGCGCTAGCTGATCCTGTGTTTGGGCCGGATCGGTTCTCTCTTCGAGACTTCCATCGCCTACGATCGAGACGTTCGAGACCTTAACATGTACAGTGGCAGACAGCCGTCTGCTTCAGCTTAACGTCGCTCGTGTCCTATGCAAAACTGCCAGTTATTGGGGGGTGGAGTGACCCAATGTTTGTAATGTTCACTCATGTTACTACAGTAAACAGCAAGTTTCCTGTTTGTCCATTTTAATTTTTGTTTGCAACAGCTGTACGAAGTGCCGTTACAGATAAAGTGACGTTGTTCCTTCATCACTACTTGAAGTTCGGATAATGCTTGCTATCATTCAGTTCGCTTTTAGATGGATGGATAGAGACAGATATATATATATATATATATATATATATATATNNCAAATTACAATAGATTACATCAATTGTTGTGCCTTACTGTACCTATTTAAGAGTACAGTAATCAGTTATCTTCATCTGTTTCCTGTTACTTGCCCAATACACACTTTCTAAATTACGTTCAATGTCCATATCAGAGAAATTCAGGAATGAAAATGACGTTACATACGAGGTTGATGCATTTGTGCATGTCGTAC
>NW_019723309.1:281458-303644 GCF_002891405.2 Cryptotermes secundus
TATATATATATATATATAGATTCGCTTAGTGGGGGGTGGAGTCCAACTGCGTCCACTCGGCACGGCAGCCACTGATTGGCCTATTGTACCTGCCCCTGGTGATTATGATGATGGAGAATTTGGTGGAATGAAAATTGGCAGGGGAAACCGAAGAACTCGGAGAAAACCCGCCACAGTGCCACTTTGTCCACCAGAAATCCCACTTGACCAGATCCGGGATCGAACCCCGGGCCGCCGCGGCGGGAAGCTAGCGACTAACCGTTTGAGCTATCGCGCGGCCAGATAGATAGATGGATAGATGGATGGATGGTTAAAGACAGACATGAAGATATATATATATATATTTTTTTTACACGTAATTAGATAGATAGACAGATAGATAGGTGGGCGGGTGGGTAAACAGCTAGATAGATAGACAGACATATAGATAGATAGAAATGAGAAATGCATACAAAAATTTGAGCGGAAATACTGAAGGGAAGAGATCACTTTGACCTGTATCATGGGTGCTTAATACTAAAATGGATCTCAAAGAAGTTGGATGTGAGGGTGTGGAATATATTTATGTTTGGCTTTTGTGAACACGGTAATGAGCATTGCATAAAAGGCTGGAAGTTGAACGTACAGAAAGTAGAATACTGGCGGATAGGGTCGTTGAATTAACGAAACCGCACCCAGCAGCAAGACGACTGAGGACAACCTGGCCAGAAGACCTATATAACTAAAAGGTGGAATACTGCCACTGGGCAGCTGCCGCCTTCACGACATAAGCACCCATCACATTTGCTTATTACTTGCAGTGTCAAGTAGATTGTAAATTGACATTAATGAGAAAAAAAAAAAANCCGCAGTCGGGCTGCATACCTGTAAGATACGAATGTGATGCTAGGAAACCTCCATAACTCGAGGCAATTGTGATGTGAAGGGAACCACTAGAGCGAAAAGGAACACGCCTTTAGGATTTCTGTGAAAGGCAAGTGAGAGTGTCAGTAGCATATACGCTCAAAAGAAATGCATTTGCTTTTTCTGAATTAATGTTACAGGACGCTTATAAATGTGTACTTCTGTTTGCTAAATTTTAAATTAGCGCGTCTGGATAAGGCAAAAATAAAAGGTAAAGCTATCTCTGTAACAGGCCGTGAAGGCCCATAGGGTTGTGAGACGTCGAGGCTCCCACATTTTCTCTAGACAGCTCACAGATGGCGGTAAGGTTGTCAGCCTTAAGCGCCGGCCGCCCTTTACCCCCAAGAAATATTCCTCGTACTCTTTTCAGTTAGAGGCTGAGTCGACTCCAGGGCCACAGTGCGGCTGGAAGGATTAGGTCAATTGAAAAATCCAGTGACCTCATCGGTAATCGAAACCGAAACCTTCCGGCTAGTAACATAGTGCCCCAACCAACTACGCTACCGCGTGCCCCCACGCGTCTTGAGTAACGCAAAGTAAAACACACCACCACTTGAAATCCCAAATAGACTATAAATATTTAAGTCTTGTATCTTCTCTTTGAAGTTCTTTCTCATCATAGCCCCTGACCTAATTCAAGAAAGTTTACCTACCTCACGACTTCCCGGTATTGAAGTTGGTTCACTTCGTGAGAGCACCTGGTCTAGAGCGTGCGCCTCGACGAGAAATACACGTACTTCGGCACCTTTCCCCCAAACTTCATTAACATAGTTGCTACATAGTCACTGTTAACAATGCCTAGCAGTCCAGATGTCTTGAAAAGCCTTCCTTTCGCGAAGGTGATATGGCAGCACTGTTGTGACGGAAGAAATTCTGTCACGAATTAGCAAACTGTTGGTCGCGATACCTCGATCTACTCTAAGGGTGGTCACGCAGTTCTCAGGAATTATTTGATACATTGTCACGCGTAAGGGTGACTTACAGAATCGGGCTGATTGGGTTTATTGCCCCCTTATACATCCACACAGTACTCGGAACTATAGGTAATACATTGCTATTGCTCTTCGACACACAGTTCACTGTTGCACACGCACTAGGATTCTCAGTCTTCACTAGCCGTATCCTTGCAACGGGTTTGTTACTTTCTGTCACTTCAGCGCACGCATGAAGTCTTCTTGGCACAGTCTAATTTCTTTCTTGTCATTATTCTCGACTGAGTTCAATTTCTCTGCTCTCAAGCAGGATCCTGACAGGCTGGCGTCTCGAAACTCAGCTCTCCACCTTCGACTACTACTGTTCTCTACTGCTCCGTCCTCATCTCAGAGTCAAAGTCACATTGTGACTGACAGTCAGTCAGTCAGCAAATGACCAGATATTTATTACTGTCTGACGGTTATGGTCTTGTTTTTGTGGGGTGCCCTCTCTGACGAGAGGACAGATCTGTCTTTTGTATATGCTGCTGACCATTGCCAGCGCAGTCTTTCTCGGGTCTGAGCACCTTGGGACTCGCGACCATATTTTAGCGTCTCAGATTTGAGACTTCCCTTTTCGTCGCCTCCTACGACCTTTGCATAATGCCGTTCATTGCCCACACTGCTCCATTGTCAAGTCCAGGGAAAATATGTGGAAGTTGGGTTCCGCTTGTGATACATTTAAACGTTACCACTTCGTGAACTAGAGGGGGGGGGAGACCATGTATGAAATGTGATGCATGTGCCCCTCCCTGTTTGTAACAACTTATTTCACTTCCCTGGACCCTCTGGACCGAAGAGAGAGGAAAGTTCATAATGAGGAGGTTCATAACTTGTACTCTTCGCCAAATGTAATTGGAATGATGAAGCCGAGGAGGAGTAAATTGACAGAGAATGTAGTACGCATGGTGTTAGAAGAGGAATTCATGCAGGATTTTGGTGGGAAAGCCAGACGGAAATAGACTACTAGGAAAACGTAGGCGTAGTTGGGAGGATAATATTAAAATAGGTCTTAAAGAAACAGAATGGGGTGGAATGTACTGGATTGATAGGGACCAGTGGCAGGCTCTTGTGAACACGGAGATGAACTTTCGGGTTCCATAAAATGCTGGGAAATTTTTGAGTAGCTGAGCAACTGGTGGATATCCAAGTAGGTCTCAGCTCCATGGAATTAGTTTGTTAGTTATTTCACTTCCCTGTTTCCCAGCCCTCACAGTTCAGCTTACTGTATCTGATTCGGCCTCTAACACCACCGAAGTAATGGAGTTCGTTTTCAAAAGGAATATCAAAGTAGAAAGACATGCAACCTCAAAACTGGAGTCCACGTTTTCACTCGTATTTGTATGTAGCCAGATGACGAGATCTAATTTTAAAATAGCATCCATGATCCGTTTGCCAGAGGAGTTATGAATTGCTCCATGGGAAAGAGCTGTTAGACTCCGATGTGTTTGGCGCGAAGCCGCAGGAAATCCGTACAGCTGACTGTTGCAAGACCATACTGTATTCAGGCCACGCCGTCTAACCCTCGTGCAGGAAGACTGCCTCACGCCTGTGACATGTGTTGCGCATAGACGAATTCATTTGGTTATATTAGCGGGTCTTTGTGGACGGGAAGTCGAAGGTAAACTTAAGTAGTGCTTAACACTTTGAGCTCTGTCCAAGACGTGGCTCAAAATACGCCTTGTAAACAAAATATGCAACAAACTTTATAAGTTTACTTTATAGCTAATAAATCGCTTAAACATATTTCAGGTAAAACTAAGGACGACAACCTCTGGGGTCTAATGTTCAGAGTTCCTGGCTACAGATCCAGAGGTCCGGTTTCGATTCCCGGCGCTATCAGATTTTCTGAGAAGTAGTGGGCCTGGAACGGTGTCCACTCAGCCTCACGAGGATAAATGAGGAAATATTTCAAGGAAATAGCGGCTCCGGTCTAGAAAACTGAAATTAACTGCTGTGGGGATCCGTTGCGCTGACCGCGCGACAACCCCTATCCGCTAAAGTTGGCACTAACTTCGTCGACAAGCGGCGGTCGCTCGGTCGGTATAGTTCGCTTGCGGACTAAAACCACAGAGTTTTATATTTTGTTCATTGGCTCATAAATTCGAATGCTTGGATGACTGATAAATAATGAATTGGAAAAGATATGAAAGGAAGCTACCGTGGCCAATTTTGAGATATGGAACCGGAATTTGCCTGAACGGAACGATGAAAGCCACGAAAACTTGGGGTTACACTGTCTCTGGACCGGAGGTTCAACACGGGATCTCTCGAATATGTAGCAGAAGTCCTAATTACTTCACGTGCGACGTGCTGTTAATTACTTGTACACCCACGGTTTGTAGTTGTATATGCATATGTAACTAACTCCATGGGACTGAGTCCTTGAGAAGCCACCAGTCGCTCGGCTATTCAATAACTTTCACAATATTTTATGGATCCCTAGGGTTCATTGCCGTCTTCAGAAGAGCCCACCACTGGTCCCTACCTTGAGCCAGACGAATCCAGTCTATAGCACCATATCCTATTACTTCGACATCCCACCTACGTCCAGGGTTTCCTTGTGATCTCTTTCCTTCTGGCTTTCCCACAAAACTACATATATGCTAGATAGTACCTCCATGACTCAAAAATACAGTGCCTATTTTTACCCCAAACAAAGAAAATACGAACTCCATGGCCTGTAGTCCACAAGTGATACTGACCGAGAGACCGCCGCTTGTCGGCGAAGTTAGTGCCAACTTTTGCGGATAGAGGGTGTCACGTGGTCAGCGCAACGGATCCACACGGCCGTTAATTTCGGGTTTCTAGACTGGAGCCGTTATTTCCCTGAAATATCTCCTCAGTTATTCTCACGAAGCTGAGTGGACCCAATTCCAGAGCCACTACTCAGAAAATCTGGTAGCGCCGGGAATCGAACCCAGACCTTTAGGCGACCCCTTATTGCAGTGAAATCACATTCTTGGATTTTACGAGCAGAATCCCGTTATCCTGTCGTTTTCCCCAGTAGTCCTCGGAAAAGGATTCTCTTCAGTTTCCCGGCCGGCATGTATATCGTAATTTTTGTGGGTGTTAAAGTTGTCCCTATGCTCAACGAATTAAGCACTACGCCATGAAGGCGCGTGGGGGAGTCGATGTACAGTTCCACATTTTCTTTACCTCTGCACTAGCTGGAGGCGAGTGGTCAGCTTCACGCCCCTGCTGCTTTATCCCCGGGGAAAGAGCCCTCTGTACCCATCGGATAGGAGGTTGGGTGGACCCCAGAGCCGGTCTGGACGATTTGGAGAAGAGAAAATTCTTGACCCCACCGGGATTCGGAACTCCGACCCCTCAGTCGTTCAGACCGTAGCCAGTCGCTGTACCGACTACGCAACCCCGGCTCCTGCTTTTGTGGGCGTACTAATTGATAACTGCACTTTGTAGCCTACTCTGCATCTTATGGGAAGAAAAAGAAGGAAGCCAACTGACATGATGCTTCCAGACGATAATTACAAAACTGGTTGGTAGACTTATTTCCGGGTGGACGTGGTGAGGAAGAGACGAATTCGAGCTCCCGTAGAGAATCTCATTACTGACCGACCGTTAATGAGCAGGAGCTGTTAATTATCGCAATGTCAAGGCGAGAGAAAATTTGACTATACTGTAAGGATTACTAATGGAAAAAAGTTTATGACAGCGGCGTGTTTGGTCACCCCTGAGATACCGATCCTGCAGCATCTGCAGTCATAGTGCGGCTGCGCGTTCCCAAGCTTTTTCTTTTTCTGTCTGCAGCTGGGATGCTTTGTGTATCAGTGTAAATAAGCGAGTCGAATGTCATCACAACGCGAAATTTCATTCACAGTGAAACTTATCCCGTCTGAGTGGGGGAAAGACTTTTTCAGTCTTCTTGCTTACCAGTTTATGGTGCTTCTGCCATTATTGGTTCTGCCTTCCGCGGAAGTACTGCAGTGTACGTCAAGGATGGAGCAACTAATTTGTCCTGTCAAGGTCATTTGTGTTAAGCCTTATAACGCCTGCATTAACTTCTTCCGTCAACTATTAAAGCATCCGGAATTAAGTAGACTGCAGTTCGTACGGGATCTTCCTTCCAATGGAGCCAACGTTATGAAGTGAAGTTTACCACAGGGGAAAATAAAGATGGTGTTCTTGGACGTGCCGTAGAAATGCTCTGTGCTGCTATTGGTACTGTGGAAAGGTGACCAGATGTTTCTCCTTCCTTGCTTTTGCCCAATTCTTCCCCCAAAACGAGACGAGAGACGTAATTGAGATGTGAAAGGTGACCGTGGTTTTCTTTTTACACCGAAGTCATCTGAAAGCAACTCAGAGCTGTACATATTTCTGAGGTTAGGATAGCGGGATGGCCATATAGCAGAAAGTCGTCTGAAAGCAACTCAGAGCTGTACGTATTTCTGAGGTTAGGATATCGGGATGGACATATAGCAGAAGAAAGTCATCTGAAAACAACTCAGAGCTGTACATATTTCTGAGGTTATGATATCGGGATGGCCATATAGCAGAAAGTCATCTGAAAGCAACTCAGAGCTGTACATATTTCTGAGGTTATGATATCGGGATGGCCATATAGCAGAAAGAATTCCCTCCTTCTCTGATGACGCCATGTTTAAAATATGTTCAGTTCGTCTGCACTGACGGATTAGGCTGTCAGATCTGTTCTCATTAGAATTAATTATGAAATTACCCGTCTTATAAACAGTCGCTAGGACTCCTTCAGCGGGGAATGACCCCGATGCAAGTCCGCTGCGTACACAGGGCAACACAAACAGAACAAACGCGGACATCCATGCCTGGATTTGGATTGGAAGCCATGATCCCAGTGCTTGAGCGGCCAAAGACATTCCATGCCACAGACCATGCGGTCACTGTGATCGACAATAGTTTTATTTTTTTATTATTTTATTATTTTTTCTTTAATCTTGATTTTTTAATCCAGGGGCACACGGTAGCGTTGGTTGAGGCACTATGCTACAAGCCGGAAGGTCGCGGGATCAAATCCTAATGAGGTCATTGGATTTTTTCAATTTACTTAATCCTTCCAGCCGCACTATGGCCCTGGGGTCGACTCAGCCTCTAACAGAAATGAGTACCAGGAATATTCTTGGGCTTAAGGGCGGCCGGCGCGTAGGGCTGATAACCTTACCTCCATCTATGAGCCGATTATCTAGATAATGTGGGAACCTCAACATCTCACAACCCTATGGGCCTCCACGGCCTGTTACAGGGATACCTTTACTTACTTTTTACTTACTTTTAGGGGTAGATGGTAGATTTTTGACTTGCACCCTTACGCTCCATTGCAGTATACATTCTGCGTGATGGTACAACATGCAGAGCGCTGCTACAATCCGCTAGTTTACATGGATTAACTTCTGGCAGAGCGGGAAGAATTTCACTAAGTTCGTGACAAACTGCTTTTTATTTATTATGTATTTTTGCGTAGGTTCGTTTAATTATGAAAAATCGCCTACAGAAGATGCAGGTTTCGGCTGCTTCCGGTATTGTAGGATACGCCGAAACGAAAAGGTGAATGAAAGCAGGTTAAATCCAGGGAATACACTGTAAACACTAAATTAATCATTCCACAAATATTCTTCAGTTTGTAAGATTTGAGGCTTTTACGGCGGTGACTATGAAGAAAGCAGTCTTCTGGGATTTGGCACCGTGTATATGTGGTGTTAACCGACGTTTCGGAGGAACGTCGGTAACACCACATATACACGGTGCCAGATCCCAGACGACTGCTTTCTTCATTCTTCAGTTTGACTAAAATTCTTTTAACTTAATTATGATTGGCTGTTAATCAAGTCATGGTAAGAAACAGACTAAGTAGACACACAAAAGTAAGAAAGTGAATAAAGACCATAAGAAGGTTTCCACGGCGAATAAATGTGCCAAAATCTATTCGGGGGATCAGCCGTGTCAGTGTTAAATTAAAAATCAACGTTTCATAGATCTTCTCTGTCTCTGTCATTATGGTCGATGTGATGAATGGCCATATGCCGCTGATGCTTATTTGTCAAATCGATGCCTCTTCTGATGATTTTCTTTTTAGCGCGCTCTTCTCTGTGTCTTGTGATTTTCGTGATGTATGTATGTTGGAATGTTGGTGCTGGGATGCCAGCATTTACTGAGCTCGACCCCTTCTGCTTTGTTCATATTGTCCGGGCTACGGTGTTGACTGCCGGGATTCGATTCCTGACCGGAGAAGAGGTTTTTCTGTACCCCACAGTGTCCAGACCGGCACTGGGACCCACCCAGCCTCCTATCCAATAGGTACCGAGGGTAAAGCGGCCGGGACACGAATCTGGCCACATATTTCCCTCTAGTGCCAAGTTCAAGGAAGATGGAGGTGTACCTTTACTCCCCCATACGCCTTCATGGTGAGATGCGTAATTAGTTAAGCACAGAGACAACGTTACCTTTAGTTTAAGGTGTAGGATGGACTGAAGATTTGTATAATCGTGGGTTGTGGATGAAACGAACTAATTACTGCTGCATCATTTATATGATCGCAGTATGTTTGTTTGCACTGTATAATTATTAATTTATATATAGTTGTAGTTGTATTTGTTATAGTTGTAAACGTATTTTCATTGACTTCACTGTGTACTAGTGTGTCCGTTGTTGTTTGTTAGTTTTGTGTGATGTGTGTATTTGTGTGTTTTGTCTTATTGTAGTACCACTGCAACCGGGCAAAAACCCATTTGCAGTTTAAATAAACAATAAAAAAATAATTATGCATCCTGTGTCAGGGCTACCAACTTACATCTCGCCCATTTTGTACCAATCATAACGCGTCTATTTCTTTTGTAGCCCCATCAGCTACAGTGACAGGAATTTCGCCGGAAGAAAACTTGAGAGTGTATCTTAAAGACAAGCGACGGCTGTTTCATTATTTCTGAGTGATTTTAAATCACGTTACATTAACTCTCGGTAGTGCGTTGCAATTCAGTTGTCCCCTCCAAGCTCTTCATGTTCTCCCCGGCTTTCCCCTTCCATTTATAGAGCAGCGTTTGCGAATCGAGTGCCTTAGGCGCCCTCCGTGGGGAGCCGACGTTGCTTATTAGGTTGATAAGAAAGGGTGACCAAAATAGTTGGGTGTGCCCGATATCAGTCGTCTGTCCTTATGCACTACGGATAGACGGACACGGACATTCGGCCCAAAACACAGCCGTCAATAAAATACCATATTAGCCTGAATGTGAAGCAATGGTGGAGCTTCGTAGAAAGGAGAGTTGCCTTATTTTCGATTCCTGAATAATACCTTATGCCGATCACAGTGGCAGCGCGGTCTAAGGCATGAACCGTTTTCGTCCTCTCGAACGCTGGGATCATGGGTTCGAATCTCACCCGAGGCTTCCGTGTTTAGGTGGCGGCTGATCTCCCGTCCAAGGAGTCCTACCGACGGTGTATAGAATTAAGAAACTGAGAAGGCGGCCAGCGTCCGAAGGTCTGGAGATCCATAGAGAAAGAAGAAATAAGATATTTATAAGTTCTAATTACTAATTGTAATGATATTTGTGAAAATACCTGGCATTATATTACGAGCCAGGGTAGCGTATTTGGTATAGTGACTGGCTACAGGCTGGACGACCGAGTTCGAGTCCCGGCAGGGTCAAGAATTTTCTCTTCCCCAAGTCGTTCAGACAGGCTCCGAGGTCCACCCAACTTCATATACAATTGGTACCGGATGCTTTTTCCACGGGGGTAACGCGGCCGGGTCGTGAAACTGACCACTCACCTCCATTTAGTGCCGAGGTCCACTCTCCCATACGTCTTCATGGCGTAGTGCTTAATTAGGTAAGCACAGGGAAACCTTTTACCTTTACCTAGAATTATATTTCTTTTTTTTTCAACCTTGACCGACTAGGCTCTGACTTGTGTCCGCTCAGAAGTTGGCTCTTGTGTTCAGGTAGGAGAGAAGTATTCTACAATACTCTGTAGTTTGGGGTACCCACGAAACTAGTTAGGCTGATTAAAATGTATTTAAACGAAACGTATGGTGAAGTCCGTATTGGTAGTACACATTTGCATGATATTTCCCAATCCAGAATGGTCTAAAACAGGGAGATGCTTTATCGCCACTACTTTTCAACTTTGTTTTAGAATATGCCATTAGTCCAGGAAAACCAGGTGGGACTGAAATTAAATGGGACACATCAGCTGTTGGTCTATGCTGATGATTTGAATCTACTGCGTCATAATATAGATACCGTTAAGAAAAACACAAACGTTAACTGACGCAAGTAAGCAGGTTGGTCTAGAAGTAAACACAGAGAGAACTTAGTATATGTTGTTGTCTCGTCACCAGAATTCAGGGCAAAATCAAGACATAAAGTTAGGAAACAGATGTTTTGAAAATGTGGCACAGTTCAGATATTTGGGAACAACGATAACAGATCTAAACCTGATTCAGGAGGAAATTAAGAGGACCTCGGGCAATGCTTGCTACCGTTCAGTCCAGAACCTTCTGTCTTCTCGTTTGTTGTCCAGAAGGATAAAAATTACAATATAATAAACTATAATTTTGCCTGTGGTTCTGAATGGGTGTGCAACTTGGTCTCTAACATTAAGGCAGGAACATAGACTGAGGGTGTTTGAGAACAGGGTGTTGAGGAGAATATTTGGACCGAAGAGAGATGAAGTGACAGGAGGTTGGGGAAAACTGCATAATGAGGAGCTTCATAACTTGTACCCTTCTCCAAACATAATTAGAATGATAAAGCAAGGAGAATGAGGTTGGCAGGGCATGTAGCACGAATGGGGGAGGAGATGAATGCATATAGGATACCGGTAGGAAAGCCAGAAGGAAAGGGACCACTAGGAAGACCAAGGCATAGGTGGGTGGACAATATTAAAATGGTAGATTTGAGGTCTTCACGGCGGTGACTATGACTACACGGCGCCACATCCCAGAAGACGGCTTTCTTCAATATTAAAATGGGTTTTAGAGAAAGGATGGGGAGGTATGGACTGGATTGATCTGCCTCAGGACAGGGCCAAATGGACACTGTTCCATAAAACGATGGTAAGATCTTGAGTAGCTGCACTATTGACAGTTTCTCGAGAAGGGCTCAGCGCCGTGAGTGAGTGAGTGAGTGAACGAAAGTAGGCTAAAATGACCAGGAGCCATTCCGGCCAGTTAAGAGTGACAAAAGACTCCAGTTCCTATGGGGTGTTTCTTCCAACGGAGCTACCCATATGAAGCCTAATTTAGGAGTCGTAAAGTACGGAAGGAAGGGGCGCCGGGGCGCGTGCTCTTAGCAAAGAATTGTCGCGGCGGAGAGAGAGAGAGAGAGAGAGAGAGAGAGATAGGGGAGGTGTAAGGAGCGGATAAATTGCGACAAGTGTCGGCTCTCTTTTACTAAAAGCATTAGTTTGTTTTCCTACCTCGATTTGTTATTTCTTCAGTCATAGCCGATGATAACGGAGTTCTCCCATATCCGTCTTTATCCGCCCGGTTTGTGTCCGGATTAACATTTTCCCTAACAAACTTTTATGAACGAAGTCTATGTAGGCCTAGGCCGCGTCATATCTCAAGCGGTTAGTCGCTGGTTTCCTATCGCGGCGGCCCGGGTTCGATCCCGGGTCTGGTAAAGTGGGATTTGTGGTGGACAAAGTGGCGCTGGGGCAGGTTTTCTCTGAGTACTTGGGTTTCCCCTGCCAATCTTCATTCCACCAATTGCTCCACAATCACCCTCACCTATCGTCTGGGGCTGGTACAACAGGCCAGAAGTGGCCGCAGTGCAAGGGACTTAGTCCCACCCCACTAGCAATAAAAAAATTTAGGCCTAGCTACGTACATACATCTCCCCGTCACTTTTCCTGAAATCATTTCTGCGTAATAGTCCCCAATTATAGGCCCTGATTTAAATATAAAGAGAGCATTTTGGTAAATCACCATTCTGTCCTTCGTCGGACTGTTGAGTTAATCCATGTATAACATTTCTGTTGTACTGCTAGGGAGAGTGAAATGAAGGAGAAAGGGTAGGATATGACATGTAGGCCCAACGCATGGAAATAAAAAGAAGCAAGTAACATTTGAAAACAAAAAACAAACTCCATTGCCTGTCGTCCTCAAGCGAACTTATACCGACCGAGCAACCGCCGCTTGTGGGCGAAGTTAGTGCCAACTTTTGCTCTGGGGACCACCCAGCCTTCTACAGGTATGTCTTTCCTCGGGGTGAAGCAGCCGGTGCCTGAAGCTGACCACTCACCTCCGTCTAATGCCGAGGTCAAGAATGGTAGAGCTATACCTACATTCCCACCCATACGTCTTCATGGAGTGATTCTTAATTAGTTAAGCACAGAGACAACTTTACCGTTAGGTTATTGAACGCCTGTAATCAAGCAGTGTCATTTTTAATTAAATGTTTGGGATCAGTGGTTGAACTCTTGGACCTACTTGCTCGTTGCGGTGCGTATTAATATTGGTACTTAGACAAGCTCATCAATTAACGTGGAGACTGATTAATTGATGTCAAATAATCTTGTCCCGCTGTTGGCCATTTCAGCGAGTGGGCCTACAGTTGTTGCAGAATATCTCCGAGATTCGTTGAACGTTAACCGCCTCTGTGGTCTAGTGGTCAGAGGTCCGCGTTCGATTCCCGGCGCTACCAAATTTTCTGAGAATTAGTGGGTCCGCTCAGCCTCGTGAGGATAATTGAGGAGCCGTTTCAAGGAAATAGCGGCTCCGGTCTAGAAAACCGAAATTAACGGCCGTGGGGATTCGTTGCGCTGACCACGCGACACCCTCTATCCGCTAAAGTTGGCACTAACTTCGCCGAAAAGCGGCGGTCGCTCGGTCGATATAGTTCGCTTACGGACTAAGACCACGGAGTTTGTTTGTTTGTCAAGCCAGCCGAAGCATGGGTTGGAGGAATGTGATAGAACGTACGGAAACAACCCACTCCTGCCTCTTACTCCCCTCTTGTGTCTTC
Organism: Cryptotermes secundus; assembly: GCF_002891405.2. Taxonomy (NCBI): domain Eukaryota; kingdom Metazoa; phylum Arthropoda; class Insecta; order Blattodea; family Kalotermitidae; genus Cryptotermes; species Cryptotermes secundus. The sequence continues at coordinate 294,291 of NW_019723309.1, forward strand.
CTTTCCTCTGTTTCAGTGACGTTGCTGAGGCCGGAGATATTTTGCGTCGATTGTATGTTACGACCTATCAGTCACTTAGTTCCCACATTGCCCCTTGCACTGCGCCTTGTTCGGAGTGTGAAGAAGTAGCCCCAGCCTCGCCCAATCCCACCCCCCCAACCAATTCTTTTCTATTTCATTTGAACGTGCTTGTGGCTTCCCTTTTGTCTCCTTCCACAAATCGACATTCCAATTTATCATCCTCGTTCGTGTTCCACGTCTTCGTGATTAATCCAATAGATTTACCTCTTCCAAGTGCAACGGGTTACTTTATGGGGGTACGCGATAGCTACAAGCCGGAAGGTCAAGGGTTGGATTCCCGATGAAGTCATGGGGTTTTTCAACTTACCTAATCCTTCGAGCCGCACTATGGCCCTGGGGTCGACTCAGCCTCTAACAGAAATGAGCACCAAGAATCCTTTTGGGTATTAAGGGCGGCCGGCGCTGAAGGCTGACAACCTTACTCACATCTATGAACCGAATGTCTAGAAAATGCAGGAACCTCGACGTCTCACAACCCAATGGGCCTTCACGGCCTGTTACGGGGGTAACTTTACCTTTACTTTTACGAGTTATTTTATAAAATGGTATTTTGTTGGCAGTTCCTCACACCTAAAACAGCCATTTATCCCAACTCTTTCTTTTTCGCTTAGTGGGATGTGGAGTCCAACTGAGTCCACTTGGCACGGCGGCCACTGATTGGCCTATTGTACCTGCCCCGGGTGATTATGATGAAGGAGAATTTGGTGGAATGAAGATTGGCAGGGTAAACCGAAGTACTCGGAGAAAACCCGGCCCAGCGCCACTTTGTCCACCATAAATCCCACTTGACCAGACCCAGGATCGAACCCGGGCCGCCGCGGTGGGAAGCCAGCGACTAACCGCTTGAGCTATGGCGCCACCTTATTCCAACTCTTAAATTTGTAGCCGAATATTAATTTTAATCTCTTTTTTTTTAGATAAGTTAAGAATGATTGTATATAAATTCGTGCACTAGTAAATGCACACCAATCACAGTGGCCGCGCGGTCTAGGCTTTAGCCGTTTTGTTCCGCTCGAACACTGGGATCGTGAATTGGAATCCCACTCGAAGCATGGATGTCTGTGTGCGTTCATTCTGTGTTTGTGTTGTTCTTTGTGTAGGTAGCGGCCTTGCGACAGGCTGATCCTCCGTCTTAGGAGTCCTGCCGTCTATGTATAGTATAGTATGTATGGAATCTCATAAAGCTGCCAAGGCCTATAGGGCTGTGGAGCTGTAGAGACAGACTATCCTAACATTTAAAGAAATTGTAACTTTGGCGTCATTTTAAAGAAACGTAAGTCAATAACGTGGATTGATTTTCAGTACATAGCATTCACGGAGAACAGACAGTAAGTGTAGTTCCATACATCCGTGTTGCCCTGCAGGTTAGCTTAACCGGCAACACATCTAACCCTGCATTCGAGTCATAGCCGCACTACATGCTGGACAGGGAACAGCTATATAGTACACTTAAGACTTCATGCGGTGTCTCCAAGGGAGTACCAAGATGAGGCCACTGTTACAAACTCAGCGTATGCAATCATTCTCTCATTATATTCGACGCGTAGAGCTTCTGAAGCTTGTACAATTGAATAACATACTTGTAGATACGATAACAATAACTAAGTAGCTATGTTGATCTGAGTCCCTCTGGAGAAGCTGGTAGTCGCTCCGCTAGTCAAAGAACTTCCTGATTTTATGGAACAAAGTTCAGTAACTTCTTTACATGATCCCTCCACTAGCTCCTAACCTAAGCTAGATGGAGTCGTCCGTACATCCTCTAGATCCCTTTTAATATTATCCTCCTGTGTATGCTTAGTCCTCCCAAGCGGTGTATTCCCTTCGGAATTTTCGACTGAAGTTGCACATATACGTATTACTGGCTCTTCCCTTTGGTTCCTGAATGCCCGTCACATACTCTACCATTCAGCTTAATAATATTTGGTAAAAGAGTACAGATTTGTGTGACAGACGGGGATTGAGATAATTGTACTGCCTAAAGGACTGGTGACCTTAATGGTATTGCACCTTTGTGAGGTAAAACATTCCGCGTTGTTCGCAGTGCTTGACCGAATTTCTGTGCATGAGCAGTTCAGAACAGCCGTTTCAAAACATTGCCAGCGGTCGGTTACCGTTTCACAATGGGTAGGTCAGGGGTATCCAGTTAGTTGAGCTTGTTACATAAAAACGAAGTCAACAATATGTTGTATGGGGAGTAAAGGCATAACTCCATGGCCTGTAGTCCGCAAGCGAACTATACCGACCGAGCGACCGCCGCTTGTCGGCCAAGATGTGCCAACTTTTCCGGATAGAGGGTGTCACGTGGTCGGCGCAACGAATCCTCACGGCCGTTACTCTCGGTTTTCTAGACCGGAGCCGCTATTTCCTTGAAATAGCTCGTCAGTTATCCTTACGAGGCTGAGTGGACTCCAATCCAGACCCACTACTTCTCAGAAAATCTGGTAGTGCCGGTAATCGTACCCGGGACCTCAGGTACTGTAGCCGGGAACTCTGATCACTATACCATAGTGGCGGTCCAGTAAAGGCATATATGGATGTGAATGGTTAGCTTCGCGCTCCGCGTACTTTATCCGCGGAGTAGGAACTCCCAGGGCCCCCTGGATACAAGACTGAGGAGACCCGAGAGTTGGTCTCGAGCTCCGGGGAAGAGAAGAAAGAAGCCCTAGCCTCTTGTTGAGGATCGAACCCTGAGTTGCCATTTCCCCAGCCCGTAGCCAAGTCATGATACTGTCGAGCAGTTGTAGCTACAATTCCCTTTCTCCGGAAGAATGGTTTTCCGTCACGTGCATTGTTTGAATATTGATTACTCTTTTCTTTCTTCTAGAAAAATATAAATGTGACAGTCAACACAACAAATTATTGAGACTGAGTCGAACTAGTACTATTATATCAGCAGATGTTAATACCGCATGTTTCGGCCTTTCTTTAGGTCATCTTCAGGCATATATGAAACAGTAGTTTCTTTTAGCTTGTTCTTGCATTTAAAGTTTTTAATCGCGGTAGCTTAGTCTGTGCAGCGACTGGGTTGTGTGTAGCACGGCTGGGGCTCGAGTCCTGGTAGGAGCAAGATATTTTTGTCTACGTCACAGCGTCCAGACACGCTCTGGGGCCCGGAAGCCTCCCATCCGCTCCCCCACGGGTAAAGCGGCCTGGGCGTATGTAGTACCAGTTTCAAGAATGGCGGAGCTGTTCCTTAATTCCTGCATACCACATCATGGTGTGCGGTTTAATTAATTAAGCGCAAGGGTAACTGTGAGAGATCGTGGTACGGAGCAGGTGGCCTTAAGCGACATTGCTTGTGGTGCATATTTGGGAGGTGACCGGGGACATCGGCTATCCTCACCGAGTTTTCATGGTTTCTCTCATTTCATCCAGGCAAATGCCAGAATAATCCCTCAAATTATGCTACGACCAGTTAACTTCTACATCCCTTAAGTTTGCTATTCAGCAGTCATCCAAGGTTCAGATACTGATTTTTTTTTCCTTGGCACTACAGCCCCAGTGGGCCTAGGCCTACCTCCATGAACTTCTCCGTTCACTTCGGTTTTTCTAGGTTTTAGACATTCGGTAGGACTCCTTGGGCGGGTAATCAGCTCGTCGCAAGGCCTCTACCTGTACACAAACATAGAAAAACGCACACAAACATCCATGCCCTGAGTGGGATTCGAACCCACGATCCCGGCTTCCGAGCGAGCGAAGACAGTGCACGCCTTAGACCGCTCGGCTACCGTGACCGGCTCAGATACTGATACTGACGTTAAATAAACCGCGTATAATTGAGGTCGTTATGGTACTAGAATGCCAGACACGCAGCAGGGCATGTTAAAACCCCTCGATGAACCACAAGATCCATAATGTGTGTTACAACAACGTGACTCACTATTCAATCTTGCTTATATTTGAAAGAAGATTTTAACATTTTCATGATACAGGATAGCGTAGCCGGTATAGCGACTGGCTACGGGCTGAACGGCCGAGGGGTCGGAGTTCGAATTCCGGCAGGGGTAAGAATTTTCTCTTCTCCACGTCCTCCAGACTGGCTCTGGGGCCCATCCAGTGGGTACCGGGAGCTCTTTCCCGAGGGTAAAGCGACAGGGGCGTGAATCTGAAAACTTACCTCCAGCTAATGCCTAGGTCAAGAAAATGTGGATCTGTAAATCCACTCCCCCATACGCCTTGATGCCATAATGCTTAATTAGTTAAGCACAGGGACAGCTTTATCCTTGTAACATATTCTGTTGAGGCTTTCCTATGCCGATGTCTGTATAGGATTTCCAGTAGCTGCTAATTGGGTTTCGATTATTATAGCTGTAATTCATCTGGCTCATTTACTAATAAGATATTTTCATGCAGTAATAATTAAATAACATGGCCAACCATGTGTACCTGTGCCGTAATTTCATAAACAGCGTATCGCCCTTTCTGCTTCAGGCAGTAGTAGGCCTATAAATTACTCATTGATTCGTTATGCTTAAAATATAATTATTGACTTCTTAATGTAGTTTGTAGCTTATAACGCATATTACTCCCCACATCTGAGTCTAATTATGTTTATGTAAATATTCGCTGGGATAACGACGGCCTACGGGCTGGACAGCCAGGGTTCGATTCCCAGCGGAGTTTTCAGACCGGATCTGGGGCCCAACAAACCTCTAATCCGAAGGGCACCGACAGGTCTTTCGCCGGGGATAAAGCGACAGGAGCGTGAAGCTGACCAGTCATCTTCATCCAGTGCCGATATTAAGAATGGTGGAGCTGTACCTCCACTCACATACATCTTCATGAGGTGGGCAGGGCATGTAGCACGAATGGGGGAGTCGAGGAATGCATATAGGATATTGGTGGGAAAGCCAGAAGGAAAGAGACCAAGGCGTAGGTGGGTGGACAATATTAAAATGAATCTTAGAGAGATAGGATGGGATGGTATGGTTTGGATAGATCTGGCTCAGGATAGGGACCAGTGGAGGGCTCTTGTGAACACGGTAATGAACCTTCGGGTTCCATAAAATGCTGGGAAATTCTTGAGTAGCTGCAGAATTGGCGGCTCCTCCAAAAGAACTCAGCTCCATGAGTAAGTAAGGGGTTATAATTTTAATTTGTATTATTTAAGTACATTCAGTTAAAATTTCGATCAAGACTTATTTTATATATATATTTATGTATTTCAATTAAGTCCAAATAATAATAAGGATCCTTATTTAGTGAAATGAATGATAGTTGGATGCAGTTCAGCAGCTTAAAGCCGAACACTATACGCCCGATGATGGCCGGATATAGGGGCCGAAACATGTCGCGTCCATAAAAGCTTTAATAAAACAAATGTTGATACAGTAGTGTTTTCTTTGTTTTTTTAAATACAGTGTTGTTCTGTAGACGGTATATTCTTATATGCTTTATAGACCGCGTCATAGCTCAAGCGGTTAGTCGCTGGCTTCCCACCGCGGCGGTCCGGGTTCGATCCCGGGTCTGGTCAAGTGGGATTTGTGGTGGACCATGTGGCGCTGGGCCGGGTTTTCTCCGGGTACTTCGGTTTCCCCTGCCAATCTTCATTCCACCAAATTCTCCATCATCATAATCACACGGGGCAGACTACAATAGGCCAATCAGCGGCCGCCGTGCCGAGTGGACCCAGTTGGACTCCACCCCCCACTAAGCGAATAAAAAGAAAATAAGTATATGCTTTATGTCTTAATTAAGCACTACGCCATGATGACGTATGAAGGGGTCGATGCTAGATACATATTTACTTGACCTTGGCACTGTCTGGAGGTGAGTGGCCAGCTTCAATCTCCGGCTGCTTTACCCCCGAGGAAAGCCCCCAGTACCGATTGGATAGGTGGAGAAGTGAACTGAAACTTCGATCCCTCGGTCGTCCAGCCCGTAGCCAGTCGCTATACCGACTGAGCTTTCCCGGCTTCTCATCATCTTTAAGAACCAAGGTATTTATGTAGTTGGACTTGACAGTAGGTTTCACTGAACTCCCCCGGAATAAACTTCCGGGAGTTCGATGGAGACATTTCCCATATGCGAGTCACTGGCCAGGCTAACTCTGTCCTCTGTATTATGAGATTGTATATGAATATAGACGGCTTCATCAGTTCATTTCCCCAGAGCTGAAGCGAAGGTCATGATACTGTCCTGTTTAAAAGAGTTTACACTCTCGTGACACTCGGCCGTATCGGGAGAAATCCAGCGAAATTCAGTTAATTCAGATTACATTGAAAATTGGAATTGGCATGCAGTCGTGAAGTTCAGCTATCGGACAGCTTGATTTACGAACCGGGTACGGGAAAATATAGATTTATAATTAATTAAAGGAACGTCGGAAAATAGATTAAGTTTGCAAGTCAGAAGGTTTAGCAATAGGGTTGTGTGGCTATCGTGTAAATATTGTGCAGCAAACATGTAGGCCTAAAAGACTGCTTGAAGATGTCTTCGTAGTTTTCCTATGGACATAATGTTTCACATTCATGTTAATGCGGACATTAACTGTGGAATCATGCACACATCGGAGAGCTTGCCTCAAATGTAAGCAGTTTACTCATGGAGCTGAGCCCTTCTTAAGGAGCCGCCAATTCTGCAGCTATCCAAGAATTTCCTAGCATTTTATGGAACACGAAGGTTCATTACCGTGTTCAGAAGAGCCCTCCACTGATCCTTATCCTGAGCCAGATCAATCCAATCCATGCCATCCAATCCTATTTTTTTAGATCCATTTTAATAATATCCACCTTCCTACGCCTTGGTTTTCCCAGTGGGCTCTTTCCTTCTGCCTTTCCCCACCAGTATCCTATGTGCACTCTTCGTCTCCCCCTTTCGTACTACATGCCCTGCCCACCTCATCCTCCTTGACTTGATCATTCTAATTATACTTGGAGAAGAATACATGTTATGAAGCTCCTCATTATGCAGTTTATTCTGGCTAAATATATTGGACTTATATATGGGTTGTAATTCGTTACAGTACCCGTAGTTGGTGGAGGAGCTATGCTACATGCCGGAAGGTCGCGGGTTCAAGACCTGATGTGGTCACTGGATTTTTTTCAATTGACCTAATCCTTCTAGCCGCATTATGGCCCAGGGGTTGACTCGGCCTCTAACAGAAATGAGTACCAGGAATTAATTAAATAATTTTCCTGGGGAGTAAATCGCAGCCGGCGCGTAAGGCTGACAACCTTACCTCAATCTGTGAGCCGATTGTCTAGAGAAAATATGGGAGCCTCGACGTCTCACGACTCTATGGGCCTCTACGGCTTGTTGCAGGGATAGCTTTACCTGTTTTTTACTTCACAGAAAATACACTGGAGGGTACATTACGAAGACTAACTGGTTAATGCTGCTTGTGGAAATTATCGCTGTGTCTTCTGAGATTTGTTGGAAACCCACGAATTCATTGTGTTCAGAAGTTTGTATAATGTTGCATGTAGTTGCAGCTGTGATGTAGAATTTAATCTGCCTCCTGCCACCTCTGTGGTCTAGTGGTTAGAGATCTTGGCTACAGATTCAGAGGTCCCGGGTTTGATTCCCGGCGCTGCCACATTTTCTGAGAAGTGGTGAGTCTGGAACGGGGTCCACCCATCCTTGTGAGGATAATTGAGTAGCTGCTTGATTGGAAAAGTAGCGGCTCCGGTCTAGGAAACCGATATTAACGGCCGTGGGGAATTCGTTGCGCTGACCACGCGACAACATCTATCCGCAAAAGTTGACACTAACTTCACCGAGAAACGGCGGTCGCTCGGTCGTTATAGTTAGCTTGCGGACTACAGGCCACGGAGTTACTCGTAGTAGTAATGTACTGTTTGTCAGTTTGTGACATGGAGCAGCCGGGATGGCCCATTCGGTACCGAGCTACGGAATGGACGACCAGCTCTCGGGTCCCGTGCAGGAATTGTTTTACATTTATTTTACCTTGTTATAGAAGTGACCTGCCTTGGTGCACAAGATGTGACGTAGTGTTTGTTAAGTTATGATCCTCTTCTTTATTTAAGCGAGATGTCTTTCAGACGTAGTTTAGAGAGCTGCTTGCTTTAACCTCGATTTTAGACAGCAGTTAAAATCTTGGCAGGAGGATCATGAATTTGTAATGATTGAGCCGCGACTCGTTTTTCTGCATTGCACCAGCAGACGGTAGCTGTGACTAGGCCCCGTTAGATGATTTGCGAAGCTCGCGAAGGCAAACGACTCTCGGGCTCCGGTTTGTAACCAAGCCATATTTTGAGTCGATGAGTGTAATTGAAGTGGCTCCTTGTTGAAAAGGACTTCTACGTTTGTTTATTTTATTTTACCTTTCTTTCGTAAAGATAGTTGACATACTGTGTCATCAGCCTGCGTGTATATCTGTGTGTGTCCGTATTTCAGCATTTGAATCAACTGAAAGATTTTCACAAAATCTGGTATGAACGTTGTGCCATTAAGAGACCTCGTACTTATGTTTCCTACAGTCAGCAGTAACAGCATGGTAGATGCACGAACTAGCGAAGTGTGAGATTGAATGTTAAACTGCTGCGGGTCCTCGCCAGTACAGTTATTCTTGGTGCCCTGTCCCACGGGACTCATGACCATATTTTACTCTCTGACAGCTCTGAAAGTCTTGAGAGCCCGGTCGAGATGGGAGAGACACTAGGGCCACGTAATATATAGTCCTAAATTGATGTAGGCGTAGACGTTTGGTGATGGAGCTTTGAAAAACTTTAATTGTTTCTTGCATCCTGTTGTGTATTTAATCAATATTAGAGTCAGTTTTACCGACCACACAACATATTTTTATTATTATTACACTATATGTTTCGACCTCAAGAAGTCATCCTCAGGTGTACGAACACAGCTGTATAATTACACGCAATCACATTCGTCTTCTCACTTATTTGATCCTGTATCTTATTCAGGCCCACGCTCAATAATATATCAAGCTCTCTCGTAAAACACAACTTAAAATTGTTCTAAAAGTCAAAAGTTAAAATTTGAATTTAAAATTGTTTAAAAAATTTAAAGTTTGTGAATCGAATTTCAATTCAGGTCACTAGTTATGCTTTCACTTTCACTCACGACATGGACCGTAACAGATCCACAACTTCAGAAGACGTAGTAGAACAGCAAGACCTCCAGAAGTGAAAAAGTGCAATCTATAATAAAATTGAACTTTAATTCATTAACGTTTAATCAATAATATAATTGAACTAGTTAAAGTGAACTTGACGCAGTGATGAGCGTAAGTAGGAAGTGACTGAATAACAAGTGAAAGTGAAAGCATAACTAGTGATCTGAATTGAAATT
>NW_019723309.1:303797-439807 GCF_002891405.2 Cryptotermes secundus
CAGATTGACAGCGATATATACATAACCATCTTAACTATGAAATTTTCGACAAAAATTGGTATAAATAACACTCATAGAAATTCTGTATGAAATACTGTATATAACCGAGCAATCAGAAACATGGCGACTGTGCGAAACTGTGCGGTTGTATCCAGCAAGTAGACAGAATTTGTATTTAATACCCTTCTTGAAAGTACAGTATATTAATACGAGGAAGAGTTAGTAAATAGGTCAAAGATGGATATAAAACGTAAAATATATGATATTCGAACCTGGAAATATTTATTTCACGACATATCCTCCACCAACATTAGTGGACTTGCCCCGTCGCTTTACCAGTGCGTCGAAACCCACAGCACAGAAGTTTTTGACTGTTTTCTTAGCTACTTCCGCACCTCCGTTTCAACCGCGTCATCAGCGAAGCATTTGCCACCAGTTGTGAACCACATTACGCGACAAACACTTCCCACTGTAAATAGAAGAAATTTCTTTATGAATATCCTTTGCATAGAGTCCTTTTGCCCATAAAAAAACCATACCGTGAAGACGTATCTTGGAGTGGAGGTAAGTTCCACCATTCTTGGCTCAGTACTGGATGGAGGTGATTGGTCATTTTCTCGCCCCGGTTCCTTTGCCTCTGACGAGGGATCTCCCTCGGTATCCATTGGATAAGAGACTGGACAAGCCCTAGAGCCGGTCTGGACACTGAGGAGAAAAGAAGGTATGTTTGCCCATGGATAGGTGTTTAAATACATATCTCGTCACTGGACGGGGGTGAGTGGTCAGCTTCCTGTCCCGGCACTTAACCACCAGGTGAAGAGCCCTGGAAGAGCCTCAGAGCCAATCTGGACGTGATAGCTTATAGAAAAATATTTACCCCTGCCGGAAATCATACCGCGATCGTCTAGTTGGAAGCGTAGTGACCATATTGACCGAGATATACAGTGCATTGTAATATTATCGTCGAGGATTTTCTTTGTTTTATACGATACCACACTCAAAGGGGTTTCCTGAACAAAATTCTGTTCACATAGCTTCGTTCTCTTCATTCTGCTACATGTCTCAACCTACTCGGTTTGTAAATGTTAACTACCACCATATCAGATGAACGTTATACGTCAACGTTTTCCATCATTTAAAGTTCTTTAATCCTCTGATATCTATATCTTTTCTGAGTGAAAATAACTTCAGTAATGTATTCTCAGACGCATACCAAAAGAAGGTAAAATGTAAAGCTGTCCCTTAACAGGCTGTGGAAACCCATAGGGTTGTGAGACGTCGAGGCTCCCACATTTTCTCTAGACAGTCGGCTCACATGGCGATGAGGTCGTCAGCCTTACGCGCCGGCCGCTCTTTATCCCCCAGTAAGATTCCTGGTACTCATTTCTGTTACAAGCTGAGTCAACTCCAGGGCCACAGTGCGGCTGGAAGAATTAGGTCAATTGAAAAATCCAGTGACCTCATCGGCTTGTAGCATAGTGCTTCAATCAACTACGTTACCGCGCGCCCCAGACGCATAGCAACAGATAGAATCTTGAAGAAAGCAGTCTTCTGGGATTTGGCACCGTGTATATGTGGTGTTAACAGACGTTTCGGAGGAACGTATCGCCTCCATCTTGAGGGTAGAAGAAAAATATAAGAAATCTGCAAGCGAAGAGACCGTGAGAACCTCCGAAACGTCGGTTAACAGCACATATACACGGTGCCAAATCCCAGAAGACTGCTTTCTTCATAGTCACCGCCGTGAAAGCCTCAGATCTTAGATAGGATCTTATTTTTAAGAAAGAAAGCAAGGGAACAGGGATGCGAAACCAAGAAGAGTTCAGTTTATGTATTTTCAGACGTTAATGTAACGTCGTTGAATAACACGTGCAAGCTATCAAAAGGAAATGGAACAGGCGAAATACGGCTGTCTGCACTGCCGTAAACATACCCCGTCTTTCTGAGTTGAAAGCACATCGAGTCATCGTCGTGCCCAACGTTGCTGAATGTTTCATCAGTACTAGACGAGATGTAGTGGTGGAGGGGTGAACATCTTCTGCGCTTTCCCCCCTCGTTTCGTTTCCGTCCAAGAATTTATGATGCACGTTAAGATTTCACGGATATTCCCTGTTACTTGTCGATCTTATTTATTCCAGTCCTGTAGCTACCGACGTCTTTGCTTTGAAAATGATGATGTCACAGTTTCGTTTTAGGCGCATTGCGTAAGCGTCGTTTCATCTCCGGTATGCCTGCATGTTCATATGAAACATAATTACTTTTCTTGAGGTAAAGGTAAGGTAAGGTAAAGCTGTCCCTTTAACAGGCCATGAAGGTCCATAGGGTTGTTAGACGTCGAGGCTCCCACATTTTCTTTAAGAGAGTCGGCTCACAGATGGCGGTAAGCTTGTCAGCTTTACGTGCTGGCCGCCTTTTACCCCCGAGGAAGATTCCAGGTACTCATTTCTGTTAGAGGCTCAGTCGACCTCGGGGCCAGAGTGAGGCTGGAATGTTTCGCGTATTCGTTGCCACTGGAATGTGTTTACCGAACTGTTGCCACCCAACTTCCTATCCAATGGGTACCGGGAGTTCGTTCTCAGGTCTTAAGGCGGTAAGGGCGTGAAGTTGACCACCTCCAGCTAGTGCCGAGGTCAAGAAAATGTGGTTCTATACTTCCACTTCCCCATACGCCTTCCTGGCTTAGTACTTCATTAATTAAGCACAGGGACAACTTTATCTTTACCTTACTACGAAACAGAGACGTGTAGTTTGTGTGTTGTGACAGAAAATGAAATCAGAGAACTTGCTTTATAGGCCTGTATGTAGGCTTTGTCTATCATAGGATAGTTTTTTATATACGTAGTAGAGTCATTAAGTTCGTGGACTGTGGTTCTATCGCATCATATTATGAGGTATTCACATACACTTACACAGATCCACATCGGCCCTCAAAATAGTTGCTGTTGGCCGCTGTGCAAGTCTTCCAACATTGATGTAGCTGCCGAAAACATTGCTGAAACATATTGGCAGGAAATTCCCGTACGGCGTCTCTTGTGGCATTGACGACCTCCTCGGACGACTGAAATCTGCGACCACGTAGCTTTGCTTTCAAGCGGTGAAAGAGAAAGAAATCGCATGGTGCGAGATCAGGTGAGTACGGAGGGTATGGCAAAACGGTGACCTGTTGCCTTGTCAGTTCCTCTTGGACAAGAACAGAGCGATGTGCAGGGGCGTTGTCGTGTAGCAACAGCCAGTTCTTCCTACTCCAAATGTTTCACTAGACGATTTGCCCAGTTTCTGGCAGAACTTGATGTTTGCCCGTTCTTCAAACTGCCTCATTTTCAATTTCCGTCATTCGCATGTAACTGCAGTACACAATAGAGGCCGTAGTTCTGCTTACGCTGTTTGCACACAGCTGCCTCTTGCTGTGACGAGAGATGAACCGACAGGGCATCATATCGTGCCTCACGCTATCCGCTGTAGTGCACTGCAATGACGCTTTGCGGTCATTCCACGAACATATTGACTGTAGTAGTATATTAAATTCTTCTGGGAACGGTAACCGAAAGGAGAATTCATAGGAACATGGCTTATCTTCAGAACAAACCTTCACTCAGCTTTTGATAGTGTGACATTGAGCATCTTCCCGGAACTATTAATGCTTACGAGGACGTTCAAGGAATTGAAAGTTATGGGCCAGTAAGGTCATTTATCTTTACTACCAAATCCCTGCTATTGGACACTGCCTTGAGTCGGTTAAGACTAGTTAGCACCCTTACAATCTGTCTCGTATGGTGTATTTTACTGTCGTCTTCCAATTTACGCTTTGATGTACCAGGCGACCTCTTTTCATAAGGTTGCGTGCAATTTTACGATAACAGAGCTTCTCTCATTCGTGAAAGTGTGTAAAGGGTAAAATCACGACGTTCAAATTACTCTCCTACAGCCTGGAGCTGAGAATGCTATTATGAGTTAAGTTTAGTTAGCGTGGAAATAATGTAAGTAAAAACAAGTAAAAGTAAAGCTATCCCTGTAAGAGGCCGTGAAGACCCATAGGGTTGTGAGACGTTGAGGGTCCCACATTATCTAGACAATCGGCTCAAAGATGGCGGTAAGGTTGTCAGCCTTACGCGCCGGCCGCGCTTTACTACCCACGAAAATTATTTAATTAATTCCTGGTACTCATTTGTGTTAGAGGCTGAGTAAACCCCAGGGCCTAGTGCGGCTGGAAGGATACAAAGTGGACTCAGTCTCACCCCACTCCAAGGAACTGAAACTAAAGAAACTACGGTTAGTGCGACTGGAAGGATACAAAGTGGACTCAGTCTCACCCCACCCCACCCCAAGGAACTGAAACTAAAGAAACTACGGTTCTGCTTTAAAGGGTTAGATAGGTCATTCATTTACTCGCAGTCATTCCAATTCCTCATTCATAATCGGCGTGCTGTTTCTTAGTATGAATAACATTACAGAGTAAGGGCCCGAAAAACAAACTCCGTGGTCTGTAGGCCGCAAGCGAACCATACCGACCGAGCGACCGCCGTTTGTCAGCGAAGTTAGTGCCAACTTTTGTGGATAGAGGGTGTCCCGTGGTCAGCGCAACGGATCCCCACGACCCCGTTTCAGACCCACTACTTCTCAGAAAATCTGGTGGCGCCGGGAATCGAACCCGGGACCTCTGGATCTGTAGACAGGAACTCTGACCATTAGACAACAGAGGCGGTCGAGTTAGGGCCCAATAAAATATAAATTCATTTCTCAATTTTCGAATTCGCCCCCACTGATCACCTGACACCAAGTTACAGGTCGTTAGTGGTTCGAGAACTAATATATCTAGTGTGACTATACACGTCCCTTCCCCCCAATTTACCCTGAAGGCATTTCATATGAGTCAGACGTGTGGGAAGATGTTTCTGTACCATGAGAAGCATGCAAAGGTAGTCGAGGGTTATTGATTTTGCATCTGCTCTAATGTCTCCATGTCTAGTGGATGCTGCCAGCACGTGAAGGATCGATGCTAACAAGAATTCTTGAGGCAAGATACGACCCACGGACGAATCTGTACTGCAAATCCTAACAACGTACAGTTGTGGTGGGATGTGTCACTCTGTCACCCTAAATCCTACCTGACGGAATTTATATCGTTTCGTCCATCTTGACGCTAGATCTAATCTAGCTTCAGACGAGTTCCTAGAGTAACGTAGACCACGTGGGTTTCAGTGAAGTGTTTATTATTGACTAGCCAAGAGATTATTAACGCTTTTGTGATTGCTCCTTGGAGTTAGGCCACATGTTCCATGTTTGTAAGATTTGAGGCTTTCACGGCGGTGACTATGAAGAAAGCAGTCTTCTGGGATTTGGCACCGTGTATATGTGGTGTTAACCGACGTTTCGGAGGAACGTATCGCCTCCATCTTCAGGGTAGAAGAAAAAATATAAGAAATCTGCAAGCGAAGAGACCGTGAGAACCGTTTATATTTTTCCTTCTACCCTGAAGATGGAGGCGACACGTTCCCCCGAAACGTCGGTAACACCACATATACACGGTGCCAAATCCCAGAAGACTTCTTTCTTCATGTTCCATGTTTGTTTGTATGGCGCCCAACATTTTACTTTCAGGACACCTACAGTGGGTAAAGGTTAGGATAGGGTAAAGCTATCCCTGTAACAGGCCATGGAGGCCCATAGAATTGTGTAACGTCGAGGCTGCTACATTTTCTTGACAATCGGCACGCAGATTGCAGCAAGGTTGTCAGCCTTACGCGTCGGCCGCCTTTTACCCGCCAGGAAGATTACTGGTACTCATTTCTGTTAGAGGCTGAGTCGACTCCAGGCCCATAGTGCGGCTGGAAGGATTAGGTCAATTGAAAAAAAATCCATTGGCCTCATTGGGAATCGAACCCGCGATCCTCCGGCTTGTAGCATAGTGTTTCAACCAACTACGCTGCCTCTTCCCCGCCCCCCACACCAACGAGAGGTTTTGCTACATTTATATTTTAACGTCCTAACAGTGCAACTACTTCGAGACTAACGGGCATTTATGTTCATTCTTAAACTACTACTGCTAGAAGTAAACTCTGAGGCTCCGCACACCGGTGTGTCCCAGCATCTGGTGTCTTGAGCACATTGTTGTCGCACTCGTATCACTATTTACACTAACGCGCACTTGCACTGTACTAGTTCAAACGGCTTGCGTCTCTTGAGCCTTCTTACTGTCCTCTTGTCAAGAAGCGGTGTCGCTTTCACGTTGCTGTGGGGGTGAAGCCGTGCTTCGTTCTCTTGGCTGTACTTTTAATTTCTGCAGTGACCATCCTAATGCCAAGATGTCACTATTACGGGCGTACCAGGGGGAATTTACTATTCCCCTCAGCACTTAGTTCTGAAATCTCCGGCTCCTCTGGATAATTGCTCTTACTGGCACAATCCCACAGCTATATTCCAGAAGTCCAGACCGGTTTTATGACGTGGTTCTGTACTGGTATTTTATTTTGTATGCTTATTAATTTTTAAATCCTCTTGCGTTATGAATTCGAAATACTGTGGCCATCGAAGCGACAACGAAGCAAATTAAATTTTAACAAAATCGATGGACTGCTCTAACATCCTGCATCCAGGACACATCACAGCAGGAAATAACCAACTTCGTCGATCCAACAGTTCCACTGCTTAGTATTCCGCACCTACGACCAACCTCCATGCCAAATAACAACTACGAGACAATTTACACTCCGCACATCAAGGATTCATTACTTGCACCAGACATGGTACTAGCAAGTAGGTCTTTGCATACCACATCGCGTCCACAAGATACAAGATTTTTCACCAGGATAGTATTGTGGCGTATAGACCCGTTGCTGAAAGGTGACTCTGAACATCAGCCATTGCTAGGTAATGCCCGCACGCAACAATAGAAAAGGTGTCACGATACGTGACGCGTACAGCCGTTACTATGTAGCGCCCACAGCATACGCCTGCACGGTGACGTCACACAATAGAAGAGACGATGCCAGTGGTTTTCTTGCAGTCACGCAGACTGATGGAAAGGATTTATGAAGTGCGCCGTTGAGATCGGTTCATGTGCCATGATATACTCGTACATGACAAGTTTCATAAAGACAGAGTCAGGCATTCAAAAGTTGACAGGGGAGGAGGTTACACAGACAGTTAGGAGATCGTATCAGTCTACTTTTATTTATTTATTTATTTTTTTTCGAAATTGGGGGAGTAACCTAACGACGAGGCCGCGCCATAGCTCAAGCGGCTAGTCGCTGGCTTCCCACCGCGCCGGCCGGGCAGGCTGGCCTCTCGAAACTAGACTAACTCTTCTCAACTGAACTCTTCTTTGTAACCAGTTTGCACGGACCACGCAGAAGACTCAGCCTCTATTGTTTGGAAGGCGTGTTTACAGCGCCGTTGCATAACAACGGAAATTACTCGATTGTTGCTTGCGTATTCATTGCCACGGGAATGTGTTTACCGAGTAGTTGCCCGGCATTGAACGTCTATTCTGACTTCACTGGGCGTCATGTTACAATATTTTAACGTTTTATTATATAACGCCAAAAATTATAATTTTGTATTGTAAAAGTGGATCCATTTAATTCTACAATTGAATAATAATGTATTTTATTTACAAAATACTTGGTGGTTCATGCGACCGAACCATATTGTTGTTGAATGAACAATAAACTTAATTGAAACCGTTGACATTTTTATTGATTTTAATAGATTTAATTAAAATTTAATTCACTTCGTTTGTATGCCGACCGCCCCAGTACTTCGACATTTTTGCATGTATTCTGGATCAGTTATTTTTCACTTCCTCACGCACACGTGTTGTGCACGTATTTATGTGAATTACCATTGAGAGCTGGCATCCTGAATACATTACTGAACAAGGGCAATTGCATGTGCGATGAAAGCGAGGGATGTGTATTGGCACACTCAACGGATATACCGCCTTCAGTCTGACTGAGGCTAAACCCTTCTCAACTTGACTGTCGGTACAAGCATTTACTTGAGGCAAAATGCAGTTTGTTGTTAGCAAGGAGCTAATATAAAATCCGGTTCTTAAAGAAAAGGTAGGCTTTGCTTTGCATGGCTCCTATAATCATTGTTGGTGTTCTTCTTTTGTTGTACTAGACTCGCGGGAGCGCGGTAGCGTAGTTGGTTGGCGCACTATGCAACAAGTCGAAGGTCGCCGGTTCTGTTCCCGATGAGGTCATTGGATTTTTCAAATGATCTAATCTTTCCAGCCGCACCATAGCCCTGGGGTCGATTCACTCTCTAACAGAAATGAGTACCAGGAATCTTCCTGGGGTGTAAAGGGCGCCCGGCGCGTAAGGCTGACAACCTCGCTGCCGTCTGTGAACTGATTTTCTAGAAAATGTGGGAGCCTCGACACCTCACAACCCTAAGGGCCTCCACAGTCTGTTACAGGGATAGTAGACTCGCAGTTATCAGAGGTGGATGGGAATTTGTGGTCTATTGGTTAGAAGACGTCTCCCAATTGACCTCAAGTGAGAAACAGAGGCTCCTTCGGTGGAAGGATCCTCATCCCGTCATAGGCGGGCTTATTAGCCCAATGTTATCACAATAGCTTATAGAATACTGTAATTATGATTGTTATTTAAGTAATAAATAAAAAAACTAGTTAGAATTCCTGGCTACAGATTCAGAGGTCTGGGTTCTATTCTCGTCGCTACAGATTTTCTGAGAAGTAGTGGGCCTGGAACGGGGTCCAATCAGCCTCGTGAGGATAACTGAGGAGCTGTTTCAAGGAAATAGCGGCTCCGGTCTAGAAAACCGAAGTTAACGGCCATGGGGATTCGTTGCGCTGACCACGCGACACACACTATCCGCTAAAGTTGGCACTAACTTCGCCAACAAGCGGCGGTCGCTCTGTCGGAATAGTTCGCTTGCTGACTAAAGCCACGGAGTTTGTGTTTTGTATGGGCAATGAATTTCATTGAATGAGCAATAAAAGGAATATTATTTATTTTTTTATTGCTTGTCCCTTGTACTGCGGCCACTTCTGGCCTACTGTGAGGGTGATTGTGAAGCAATTGGTGGAATGAAGATTGGCAGGGGAAACGGAGGTACTCGGAGAAAACCTGCCCCAGCGCCACTTTGTCCACCACAAATCCCACTTGACCAGACCCGGGATCGACCCCGGGCCGCCGCGGTGGGAAGCCAGCGACTAACCGCTTGAGCTATGGCGCGGCCTAAAAGGAATATATATGTAACTTGTAAATTGGAGTATATAAAATGACGCAGACGTGAATAAGTGCGTTTTGTTACAAGGTTAGTACCGTTTCTACACGTAAAAAGGAAAAAGCAACAACGAAAGCCTTCACGAGTTTCCAAATACATATTCAAATGCGAGATAAAACTATTTCCGGTTTAACTTGTACCTATTTCACAAGCAATTTCTCATGAAGTTCTTTTTACATTGGATACACCATGCAGTTGTCTAAACAAAGCCCTGATTGATAGGGAGTGTGCTGTGTTGTCCTCTTCGTCATCGTCATCATCATCATCATCATCATCATCATCATCATCGTCGTCGTCGTCGCTCCCAATCATTATTTTTAAATTTGTGCCTGTAGTTTATTTAACGAATGTTTGACTTCCAGGAGCTTGATCTATTTACCAAGTTTTATGACTATTTCCTGAGTTATCAGAACGTTTTCAGGAGACTTTGTGTGTAACTAAGAATCGCGCCTTGAAGACGTATGGGAGAGTGGAGTTATAGCTTTATACATTTTTAATCTCAGCAGTAGATGGAGGTGTGTGGTCAGCTTCACTCGCCGACTGTTTTACTCCGGGGGAAAGACCCCACGGTACCCCTCGAGCCTATCTTGATGAGTTAGAGAAGAATTTAACCCGGGATGTCTAATGACTTAGTCACTACACTGACTGAAGTAATGCATTGATTGTGAGATTGACCTGTTTAAACGTGCACAGTGTTCTTGTAGGCTGGGTTCCTCGTGTCAGAGCCCGAGTATTTCTCCCGTCCTGCTTCATCTGAGCTTTCGTAGCCCATCAGCCCTTCGGCGTGACGTAATTAGGAAATTTCCTTCTCTTCTTTAGTACACTTTGGGGTATGTGGCGGCTGTCATAAAGCAGCTCGCCATTCCAGGTAGCTTATGTACGGGCGGCTGTTATGAGATTGTTGTTTTGCATTTACGAACTGCAAATTGAAATACGCTGCTTCTGCCCCTTGTAGGAGGAGGCGCACAATCTAGCTGTACATATATTTACTAGCTATCTGTTTTTCTGTGGTCTGTTTGTGCAAATATTATTGCATTTGAGCATCCTGCTGCATTAGTTGATCATTGATATATTATTGTCGCGTGTTTCCTGGGTAACGCACTTCGTTGCGTAAGAATTGCTAGCCGTTGGCCAGCAATGGACGTTCTACAGTCCGACCTTCCTGGCAGCANTACCCACCGTACTTTCCATGTTTTGAAAAAAATTAAAGTGGTCTTAATGAGGTCACCATGCTGTCTGTCTGTCAATCGGCCTTCTATCGTCAAATTCTGACTGCGTGAACCAGTCTCTATGAAACTTGGTATGTATATCATGACACCTGAGCCCATCTCAGCGGAGCACTTCATAAATCCGTCCCTTCAGTCTGTGTCTGTATGTGTGTCTCCGTGTCATTATTACGAACGCCTCGATAAGAAAGTTACCGACGCAACGATTACACACACAACAATAGAGGAATTGTTGGACGCACCATTTTCTATGAGGTCCGTGTCGTTTGAAAGGAAAGTAGGCTTGTGATGCACGGGGTGTGGTTTATTTAGGCCTATATATTATTCTCTTTAATTGTATTTGCTTGATATTTATGTTGTTTCGTATTTTCTCTTATATTCCTAGATTTTTCTTTATGTATTTTTCTTTTTTACCATCTTTTCTCTTTATTTTTTCTTCCTCCTCTGTTTAGAAACCTCAGGTTCAGAATCTGTTAGGCATAGACTACCTATAGAGGCTCCTTTTCCGAGCACCCCAGTCCCGGAATTTGGTAAACTGTTTCACACATCTGATACACGTCTGTTCATAGTGTCATGCCACATCACACTCACTGGAGGCGTCATCTCATGTCAAGCGAGGTATTACCTATAAATTTATATTTCTGTAACAGCGTCAAGATGGAATGCAGTACACGTTTAAAATAACACGTGCATTGCATATAACTGATATATTCTAGAATATGGTTTACAATTTCCGAGGTATTTCGAACTGCGCAGTTATCATATTTCGTTTCGAATTCAAATTATTGCACCCAGTCATTTATGTTTCTCTCGCAGTGGCTCTACAGCCGTTTGGACCTTTGCCGCGTTTCCACTTTCTTAATCCTATACACAGTCGGTAGGACTTCTTGGACGGGGATCAGCCCGTCGCAAGGCCGCTACCTACACACGGAACAACACAAACAAAGAATAAACGCACATAGACATCATGCCTCGAGTGGGATTCGAACTGACGGTCCCAGTATTCGAGCGGGGAAGGCGGTGCCCAGTCCTTTCTCTTACGTCACATTTAAGAGAAACATGCCGGTCGATAAAAAAATCTGCATCATTCCATAACACCCCATTTGTCATACCCCACCCTACAGAGGTAGGGACTACGCCTGAATGTGGCGATGTCAGGGCTCCCTCCAGCGAAACCAGAGAGAGAACCCAGCATTACAATACGCAGCTTTTCTCAACGTGTCAGTGAAATGATTCCCGAAATACACCCTCGTTCTCACATTTGTTACGCACAAGTTGTGTTCCATAAGGCGTTAAAGGATAGCGAGTGGCTGACAGATGGAAAAGAGATGTAGTAATTTGGTAATACAAGCTGGGTTTCGGTTTACCGACCGACAAAATAATTGCTTTAGTAACGTTAACTAACTAGAGTGATCAAGTCAAGGAGGATGAGATGGCCAGGGCATGTAGCACGATTGGGGTAGAAGAGGAATGCTTATAGGATATTGGTGAGAAAGACGGAAGGAAAGAAAGAAGACCAAGATGTAGGTGGGTGGATAATATTAAAATGGATCTCAGAGAGACAGGATGGGGTGGTATGGAGTAGATCGATCTGGCTCAGGATACGGACCGGGCTGGAAGCGGGGCTCTTGTGAACACGGTAGTGAACTTCCTGCTTCCATGAAATGCTGGGAAGTTCTTGAGTAGCTGCACAATTGGCGGCTTCTCAAGAAGGGCTCAGCTTCCATGAAGTTAGTAACGCTAACATTAATTTTAAATATTACAAATTCAAGGCATTTAAATGGTTTGATTTCTTTTCATTTCGTTCCTGATTAAATTTCTACCAATTTTTTATTTCGAGCGTTTGGATTACCGGCTTGTGACTATTCACGAACGTCACAGCAGGCGTATGGGGGAGTGGATCTTTAGATCCACATTTTCTTGACCTCGGCACTAACTGGAGGTGAGTGGTCAGCTTCACGCCCCGGCCGCTCTAGCCCCGGGAAAGAGTCCCCGGTACCCATTGGATAGGAGGTTGGGTGGACACCAAAGCCGGTCTGGACGACTTGAAGAAGAGGAAATTCTTGACCCTGCCGGAACTCGAACTCCGACCCTTCGGTCGTTGAACCCATAGCTAGCCGCTATACCAACTACGCTATCCCGGCTCCTCGAAACTGATAACGCTCTTTAAATAAGAAAAATCGAAGATATACAACAAATGTCTTCGTAATGTACGTCAGTTAGAAATGCTCTCCGAAAGAGGTGGACGTATGGTCGAACCTTGGAATTGGGACAGTAGGATCCCATGCAGAAATAGCAGCGGGCCTCGAGTTCTAATGCCACAATAATAGTTCCCCTGCAAAAATGGATAGGCAAATGTTTATGTCCGTCCACACTACAATTCGTGTAAAAATACTGACATAGATTGTTTATATTAAAATGTTAACACGATATATTTCGACCCTTATTGGGTTATCATCAGGTGTACCACTTGTGCTTAGGTGCTGAGTTTTTGTTTAATATGGATCCATTTTTTTTTTAATTTGTCTTTATGTCATATGTGATATTCGCTTAGTAACAAAACGTCTGCTTATTTACTCCTCAACCTAAGCTGTATTAGTAATAATTACAGATAGTTAAAATTATTGTTAATTAATTAAATAGAATTTAATATTAGGATTAATATTAACAATTATGTGGGGGGACGCGGTAGCGTAGTTGGTTGAGACACTATGCTACAAGCCGGAAAGTCGCGGTTTCGAGTCCCGATGAGGTGGATCTTTTTAAATGACCTAATCCTTCCAGCCGCACTATGGCCCTGGGGTCGACTCAGCCTCTAACAGAAATGAGTACCAGCAATATTCCGGGGGGGGGCAAAGGGCTCCCGGCGCGTAAGGCTGACAACCTTACCGGCATCTGTGAGCCGACTGTCTAGAGATATGGGAGCCTCGACGTCTCACAACCCTATGGGCCTCCACGGCCTGTTACACATAGCTTTACCGTCTTTTACCTATTAAAAATTAATGTAAGCGTGTGTATGGCTATTCTACTGGTGCACTGGTTGTCTTGGTTTATGTTCTTCCTTAGTGGGTTTGATGTTATGGATTTCTTGTACGTTCCTATGTGTCACTCCTTATTTATGCCATATCAGGGTGTAAGTTGAATGTTGTAAGATTGTGTCTTGTGGTGTTCTCTTGTGTTACGTTGTGTTGTTCTCGTGTTGTCGTATAGTTTGTCGCTTAGACTCTGTCAAGGGCCGCGCCATAGCTCAAGCGGTTAGTCGCTGGCTTCCCACCGCGGCGGCCCGGGTTCGATCCCGAGTCTGGTCAAGTGGGATTTGTGGTGGACAAAGTGGCGCTGGGGCAGGTTTTCTCCGAGTACTTCGGTTTCCCCTGCCAATCTTCATTCCACCAATTGCTCCACAATCACCCTCACCTATCATCTGGGCCGGTACAATAGGCCAGAAGTGGCAGCAGTACAAGGGACTTAGTCCCACTCCAGTAATATTTAAAAAAAAACAATATAATCTGCCAGGGCTATCATCAGGGCTGTGTATAGGATATCCGGATGAAAGGTAACCAGAATGAAATCATTATCTCTCAAAGAATTTATTATACACATTAATGGGTTACACCATTACAAAGGGAAACTATGAAAGTGTCTCAGTAAATTTTAATGTGGGCTCCCTTGGTGGCACGACAAATATCCAGACGATCTAGCATGTTTGGTGTTACCCTAGCCACAGCGTCCCTTATGCGGGCTTTCAGGTGTTGCAGGTCGTTGATCTTAACCTGGTAGACACTGTTCTTCACATAACCCCACAAGAAAACATCAGTGGGGTTAAATCTGGCGACCTAGGGGGCCAAGCGATTGGTCCACCTCTGCCGATCCATCTCCCAGCCATCACTGTCCAGGTGATTCCTAACATGGTGGCAGAAATGTGGCGGCGCATGCGCGTAAGCCGGGCATGGTAAAAGAAAACTTTCAGAGTTTTCCTTTCCGATAACATAAACCGGATACGTGTATAACAATTACTTTCCGAGATATATATTTTTTTATATTGGATACCTTTCATCCGGGCACCATATATGCGTTAATGAACAAATATACCTAAGCATAGATGGAAGGGTAGTATTACAGTGGGTGGAAAGGTGTCGACTGGATGTATCTGGCTAAGTATAGGCACTTTTGGTCGGTTGTTGTGATCACGATTTTAATCTTCCAAGCTACTCTTCTTGAGTATGTGAAAGACGGTTTGCTTCCCAAAAAGTACGTTTCCATTTGTTGTTATTGGAGAGGATGGGTTTCCCCATGCACTTAGACGAACTGTTGGTCCATTGTGCGTCCCCCTGTGATATTCTACCAGTCTATATCCTACCGGTACTGGTGCGTGCCATCAGTCCCGACTCAGCCAGCGAGTTCGGCCTCTACTGGCTCAGCGGTATCTCGATGCTTCCCCCATCTACCAGAGGCGTTAGAGACAACTGTTGGGCGGGAAATGTCCTGAATTTGGCTCAGAGGTCCCCTTGGGAAATGAGGTTCTTTTACGTGCCGTAAAGCTACGACACGGGACCCACGGCTTAAAGTCCCTCCCGGAGGACTTGTTCCCTGAATTTTTCCGCCCTTAAAAATTCCACTACCTCTGCCGGGTTTGAACCCGCGTACCTTGAGTCACGAGGTGGGAACGTTACCTCTAGACTACGGAGGCCGCTACTTTTCCATTTAGTTTCGTTTTTAGTTAATAGTGCCTTTGATTTAAAAGCAAGCATAGTTGAACTTTGGCTTCTGTAGGATTGTAGAGGATCACTCTAACGCCACATCTCCGTGCTAGCTGTGCGATCGGTGGGTCCATCTTACTGTGAGCAGTGCCCAACCAGTTTGCATGCGTTGATATGAAGCCCAGTCTGGCTATGCGGGTTCTCTGAACTCTTGAGTAGCACCTGGAGTTTTTTCATATGTGCCTGTCCTCGTTTCTTTGACTGTGCAGAATCGACGGCAGTGTTGAATGTGTCATTGTCTTACGATTTTCTTTTCCAACTTGACTTCTTATAGGTTAAAAAGATTTTCCTGTCCAGTATGATTGATAAATGTTTTTCTTTTCCTCCTTTTTAATCTTTCATCCTTGATATGTTTCGGTCGGAGCGACTATCTTCAGAAGGACATATCAATATATGCGGAAACTACTATTATAATGCGATTTTTCATTATCAGTACATACAGACAATACTGTTACAATACTTTTATCAACCACACTGGACAGAGTTGTTAATCTTTTATACAATTGCTTGTCTGGTATGTTCTCAGTATTTTGTAGAAATGGTTTTCCACCTTTTTTGGTCTAGTGGTCAGAGGTCCTGGACACAGACCCTGAGGTCCGGGCTAGATTCCCGGCGCTACCAGATTTTCTGAGAAGTAGTGGGTCTGGAACGGGGTCCACTCAGCCTCGTGAGGGATGATAGTTGAGTAAATATTTCAAGGAAATAGCAGCGCCGGTCTAGAAAACCCAGATTAACGGACGTGGGGATCCATTGCACAATGCGACACCCTCTATCCACTAAAGTTGGCACTAACTTTGCCGACAAGCAGCGGTCGCTCGGTCGGTATAGTTCGCTTGCGGACTAAAACCACGGAGTTTTTGTTTTGTTTTAAATCATACTGTATAGGAGACGTACTGAAGATCCCTTGAGATTAATTTCAAATTCCACGATATATGTGCATGTGCATTAAGTCAGTTCGTGACGAAGTAAAGCTGTTGGGAACATATCATAGAGACTTGTTTTGTCTGCGTCTTTTACGGCTGTGGTAAAGGATGATGATAATCACATGAACTGTAGAGAAATCGAGGGAAATCTCACGAAATACTTGCATTTGCTCTGTGTTTGCTTATAAATGTTTTATTTGGAATAGGGAGGTGACAGATTTTTAAAGCACTTTTTGAAATAATTCCGTTATATATTTGTTTTGTGAGTTATAATTTCCCCAAAATTTTCACACGACCAGAAGCAAAAGTTCATCAGTTTGATGTCAGGCGAAATATTATTTTCTATACAGATTTTGCGTCGTCATCATGGTAATACTAATATACGTTCTGAACTCAAGAAGTTTGTATTTCGTAACTTTATTGCCGCACAAAATATCAGTACGGTATCATAACCCCGGGGAAAGAGCCCTTGGTACCTGTTGGATAGGAGGCTGGGAGGAGCCCAGAGCCGGTCTGGATGTTGTGGAGAAGAGAAAAATCTTTTACCCGTACCGGGAATCGAACACCGGGTCATTCTATAGCCTGTACCGACTGAGGTATCCAGGCTCTGGTTAAGGAGGTTATTTCCTTGAATTCGGATGTACAAGATACGTAGAACATGAAGATGATTTTTATGGTGCGTGCTTGTTTCAGTATGGAAATGGCAACATCATATGAAAGTATAATAGTCTTTGAGGTTTCAGATGTCGGAGAACATTTGCAGGCCATGTGATGTGAAGAAACTTGCGGAAGTGTTGAACCCGCATACCATAATGACAAGTAGGCCTTTTGCGGTTTGCACTTCAGCACACGCCTCTGTGCAGGAGCCCTGGTTACGCGATAGCCACGCCAGGACCGAGAAGTGCTGGGGTTTCCGTGTTATTAAATCGAATACGGGATACAAATACGTCCATTTTTATTGGAACTGATATGTGTATACTTTCGATGTCATGTTATTCGTTGGTCGCTACGTTATGGCGCGTCCTCGGTTTCCGGATGGTGTAAATGACCTCAAGATATGGATCGGCTCAATAGGTAGTCACGTTCCTTTTCCATGGGCATTCCACAAGGTTTTGGGGGGTTGGGCGTAGTCAAGAAATTATCGCTTTATGATATGTCACAGAGGGCCAGACAGATTGCAACGATCCAAGCTACGGAAACTTATCTTTATAGTAGTGAATCAGAAAATACTGAAAATTTTAGTCATTGTTCTCGGAAAGCCTTAAGGGAAGAAAAAGACCAATTGGGAGATCTCAGAGTAGATGGGAGATTAATATTAAAACGGGTCTTAAGGAAGTGCGGTGTGATGGTATGGCTGGATTCATCTGGTCCGGGATAATGTACAATGGTGGACTATGGTAAACATGATAATCAACTTTCCGTAAAACACAGGGAATTTCTTAACCGGCCAGTCTTCTCCGTGGAGTTATTTGATGTCTTGTAGGAGCGTTTTCCAACAGTAACTAAACGGCTGCACTTCGTCTGGCCTTGGAAGGTCCGATTGTAGCAGAAACTGATATTTTGAATGCTTGTCTCCCAAATGTTACACGATTTTGTCGTTTGTCCCATTTGCTATTGCGTGCTCTGTTTATGTGCATCTCCAATTCTAGTTTCATTTCCGTCAGAAAGACCGCCTTTGTGGACCTGTGGTCAGAGTTCCTGGCTACAGATCCAGAGGTCCGGGTTTGATTCCCGGCGATACCAGATTTTCTGAGAAGTAGTGGGTCTGGAACGGGGTCCACTCAGCCTCATGAGGATAACTGAGGAGCTATTTCAAGGAAATAGCGGCTCCGGTCCAGAAACCCGAAATTAACGGCCGTGGGGATCCGTTGCACTGACCACTCTACAACCTCTGTCCGCTAAAGTTGGCACTAAGTCCACGGACAATCGTCGGTCGCTCGGTCGGTATAGTTCGCTTGTGGACTAAAACTACGGAGTTTGTTTTGTTTTTGTAAAGTTGATTTATATAAGCCCACAACCAGTTAAAACCGGGCTTTTACGGCATTTGGTCCCCCCCCCAAATTAAATTCCTAGAATTTACGTTACTTAATATAATTGACATAATTCCTTTTTCTGCCTACTCATATTCTAGAAAGCTTGAAAATAATGTTACTGAGTAGTGAAATTGCGGTTTTTGGAGGGTGTAAATTGTCTGGCCGAATCATGTAACGCATGTGCAGCCCATAAGAATGGATCATAAACTTCCTCCTCATTTTCATCAGCATTTTATGATGATATTTTATATATATATATATGGTAGGGCATGTAGCACGCATGGGAGAGAACACGAGTGCATACTGGGTTTTGGTGGAAGAACCCGAAGGAAAAAGTCCACTAGGAAGACCTAGACGTAGATGAAAGGCTAATATTAAAATGGACCAAGAGAAGTAGGTTGGGAGGATGATGTGGACTGTGTACATTTGGCCCAGTATACCGACCAGTGGTGGATCCTCGTGAAGACGGTAATGAATCTTCGCGTTCCATAAATTGCTGAGATTTTAATGTATAGCAGAGCAACTGTTGGCTTCTCAAAAAGGACTTAGCTCCGTGGAGTTACTCATAGAATTTAAATATATTTTGACGAATATGACCATTTCTAGGCAACGGTTCGGTAAACACAGTCTGAAAGCCAGAATAGAAACGAACAGAAATGGAAGTCAGTTTGCTAGGTAACGGTTCTATAACACAGTTCCCGCTGGAACAGACCAGTACATTGCTAGCCAACGGTTCCCCAAAGACACATTCTCGTGACAACTAATTGTTCGAGATGGTGGTCTCTGTCCGGCTCTCCCGAAGTTAGAAAAGAGAGTACACTCGTAAACCAGGAGAACATTCGTCAGACAACTGTTCTTCAAGATATGCGCAGTAGAATGAAGAACCAAGAATTCATTTGGGAGAGATTCTTCGTTCGTTATTCGTCACAGCGGAAGAGAAGACACACGTAGTCATGTAAGGAATGGCGCGAGTCTTAGACAGTAATTGCTTGTGAGCTGTTATTTTTGTTTCCTTGGCACTACAGCCCCAGTGGGCCTAGGCCTACCTCCATTAACTTCTCCGTTCACTTCGGTTTTTCTAGATCTTACACATTCGGTAGGACCCCTTGGGCGGGTGATCTGCTCGTCGCAAGGCCTCTACCTGTACACAAACACAGAAAGACGCACATACACAAACTAAACATCCATGCCCTGAGTGGGATTCGAACCCACGATCCCGGTTTCCAAGCGAGCGAAGACAGTGCATGCCTTAGACCGCTCGGCTACCGTGACCGGCCTTTTTCGAGATTATCGCAAACTTATTCAAACACTGAACGCTCTTATGTCCCACTTGGGCCGTGGATGTACGCCCTCATTTTTTCTGTGTTTGTGTTGTCCTGTGTGTGCCTTGGGGCTAGGCAGAGCCCAGCCCGAAGAGTCCTACAATTTGTGTGAAAGATTTCATAGCTACAGAAGTTAATTCTGAATTGAGTCCGCCCGCTCGCGTAATTTGCAATGGAAGTAAAATAATTAAGATCCTTCATGCACTTCAGCTCCTTATTGGCACCTCTTAAGGACGGAAGTTAACGCTCCTCACCGTGTTAATGAGTTTAGGCCTCTAAGCTAATCGGCAGAGACATACAGGTTACGTTTAATTTGCATCTAAAGAAAGTGAGGAACATGGAATAGGTCAGGTTGAACGAGGGCATTTGAATAGAGTGAACACAGTGTAATAGGTCGAATGAAGCTACTTAGAATGTAGGTAGTGGAGTTTTATTTTCTTAGTCCTCTAAAAAGTTTTATTGTAGCAACCTACCTGTATATTGTAATACAGACTTGTTTCGACTTGGTTCGTAAATTGAGGTGAATTCAATTTCCGCACGTTTTAATTAATTTTTACTTTCTCTGAGGCCTCAGGCATTGTGTTTCATAGACTTGATTGTTTTTTATTATTTGCTATGCGCAAATCTCCGTTATTTTAGAGGCAATAGGAAGCAGTAATACTTCTACAGCTGAGAGCATGCTTCTCCAATTAACCTGGAAAGCGAAGTCGGTATAGCGACAGGCTACGGGCTGGACGACCGAGGGGTAGGATTTCGATTCCCGGTAGGGTCAAGAGTTTTCTCTTCTCCCAATCGTCCAGACCGGCTCTGGGGTCCGCCCAACCTCCTATCCAGTGGGTCTCTGGGGGTTCTTTCCTCGAGGGTAAAGCGGCCGGGCTGTGAAACTGATCACTCAGCTCCAGTTAGTGCTCAGGTCAAGAAAATGTGGATCTATACATCCACTCCCCCATTCCCCTTCATGGCGTAGTGCACGGGGACAACTTTTTTCATCCTTTCTGTTCGGAATTAATTCCAGAAGACTAGGAAAACTTCTGCCGATCACAATGGCTGCTCGGTCTAAGGCATGAATGCTGGGATCGTGAGTACGGATCCCACTCAAGGCATGGATGTCTGTGCATTTATTCTGTTTGTATTGTTCTGTGTGTAGGTAGCGGCCTTGCGACGGGCTAATCCCGCGTCCGAGGAATCATACCTGCTGTGCATAGGATTAAGAAACTGAAAAAGCGGCCAAGGTCCAACGAAAGTACTGTAGACCCATAGATAGGTAGGCGGACTCTGGCCGCGCCATAGCTCAAGCGGTTAGTCGCTGGCTTCCCACCGCGGCGGCCCGGGTTCGATCCCACGTCTGGTCAAGTGGGATTTGTGGAGGACAAAGTGGCGCTGTGGCAGGGTTTCTCCGAGTACTTCGGTTTCCCCTGCCAATCTTCATTCCACCAATTGCTCCACAGTCACCCTCACCTATCATCTGGGGCTGGTACAATAGGCCAGAAGTGGCCGCAGTGCAAGGGACTTAGGCCCACCCCACTAGCAATAAAGGAAATAGGTAGGCGGACAGGCGTGGATTACTACTTTGAGTGTTGCCTTCTGATCACTTCGATTCAGAGGGTGGAGGCACAGCATGGCGTGATAACCTAGAGGACGGCAACCTGAAGTACCTTACAGGGCCTGTTATTTGAACCGTGATTTGTTTCGTTTCCTCCTGTCACATTTCCTTGCTTCGCCCTCCGTCCCAACGTTCTTTGTTCCTTCTTTGATTTTTTTAGGCACGCGGTAGCGTAGTTGGTTGAGGCACTGTGCTACAGGCCGGAAGGTCGCGGGATCGATTCCCGATGAGCTCACTGGATTTTTCAGTTTACCCAAACCTTCCAGCCGCATTATGTTTCTGGGGTCGACTCGGCTTCTAACAGAAATGAGTACCAGAAATCTTCCTGGGGTGTGAAGGACGGCCGGCCTGTGCGTTAGGCTAAGAGCCTCACCGCCATCTGTGAGCCGATTGTCTAGAAAATATGGGCACCTCGACGTCTCACAGCCGCATGGGCCTCCACTGCCTGATACAAGGATACCTTTACATTTACCTTTGATTGATTGAAATTAAGGAACGTAGGTTAAAATTGGATCATAGAGAAATAATATGGGGTTGTATGGAATGGATTAATGTGGCTTAGGATAGGGACCATTATAGGGTTTTTAGGAATACGATAATGAACCTTTGGGTTCCATGAAATGTTGGGAATTTTTTGAGTGGCGTACCCACTGCCCCTTCCTAAGAAGGACTCAGCTTCATGGAGTGAGTGAATGGATAAAGTATTTACCGATTTTAATGTGCTGCTGTAAGTAAAATTACCGGCATCTTCATGAAGTGAGTTGGTTGGGTTTGGTTCTGAACTCGAAGGTCGCTGGACTGAGTCAACGCCTCTCACGATAATACACACCTGTGGGACTACCCCGCCCACTCATACAGAACATTCGTACTCATAAACATCTTCCCGTCTTCGTTTTCGAGAATCCAGAGTTCAGTTCCACCCGAAATGTATCTGCCAGGCGAGGGAATCGAAAAGGGTTCTGATGTCCATGTACGTTTAAAACACATAAGGCTTTGGTGTTACCATTGACGTGACAGATTTTGTTCTTACATTTTGTAACGCACGCTCCCACTTCCCTTTGTTCGTAAATTACGTTCTTTGTGTTTGATTCTGGCGACCAAGGCTCGAGAGATGCAGTTTCAACAAAATTCATTGGTCCGTATTCTAGCTAGTGGCAATGTGCGAGCGTATTTATGGAGCCCTACTTATGATGCACGTAGTTAGTTAAGCCGGTTTCTAATTTTTTTTTTTTTTTTACTCGTCCTCGTGGTTAGGTTGACATGAATTTCGTTAGTTAAATTCAAGATTCGCCGGTCACGGTAGCCTAGCGGTCTAAGACATGCACTGTCTTCGCTCGCTTGGAAACCGGGATCGTGGGTTCGAATCCCACTCAGGGCATGGATGTTTGTGTGCGTTTTTCTGTGTTTGTGTACAGGTAGAGGCCTTGCGACGAGCTGATCACCCGCCCAAGGAGTCCTACCGTATGTCTAAAATCTAGAAAAACCGAAGTGAACGGAGAAGTTCATGGAGGTAGGCCTAGACCCACTTGGGCTGTAGTACCAGGGGGGGGGAATCACGAATCTTCTTAGCAGTACGATGTGCCTTGTTCTAACATGTTGATACAGCCGTTATCAGTCCCACAATTCGTTGATGCACTGGATTCTTTGTGTCATATGTACGCGTAGGTTTCTTATTCTTATTTATGTAATTATATTGTCTCTAATTCAAGCTATATAGCTTAGAATGGTAGAATGGTTAATTACTTAAAAGCGATATGGAAGGAAGCGGTCGTGGTGTAATCTGACGGCCTATCCCGGCACTTACGTGGAGTGGCTCAGTAAAACCACGAAATACATATGAGGATAGCCTGTAGATAGTTGATTTCGTTACCGAGATTCGAAATGAGCCGAACCCTTCTTAAACAGACGCCAGTTCTGCAGCTACACAAGAACTTCCCAGCATTTTATGGAACCAGAAGGTTCATTACCGTGTTCACAAGAGCCCTACGCTGGTATCTATCCTGAGTCAAATTAATCGAATCCGTACCATTTCATCCTGTCTCTCTAAGATCAATTTTAATATTGTTCACTCACCTACGTCTTGATCGTCCTAGTGGTCTCTTCCGACGATCCTACATGCATTCCTCTTCTCCCCCATTCATTCTATATGCCCTTCCCATCTTATCCTTCTTTGACTTGATCATTCTAATTATGCTTGGAGAAGAGTACAAGTTATGAAGCTCCTCATTATGCAGTTTTCTCCAACCTCCCGTCACTTCATCTCTCTTCGGTCCAAATATTCTCCTGTTCTCTTTTCAGATAAATGTGAGACGAATTACCGTGGCTAAATACAACTGCTGGAAGCTGTATCTCTGGTGTTTAGAACTTGGCGCGTCTACAATACAAGAAACGCTGGTATCGAGCTCACACGTGGCTTACAGTTACACTTTGCAAATATACGTGAAAGTGGACCTTCTGTCGCCTCTTTCCTAACAACCAGCAATAACAGCTATCGCTAAACGGAAACGAAGAGTATAAACAAGTCTGTAGGTTCAGACATGAGATTTGTAAAATCATTACTAGAGGCGGTTAGAAAGCTCACTAGAACCTCTGTTCCTTTCAGAACCGGTTAATCTTCTTAAGGATGTGTGAGACCCACTGTTACCCAATTTATCAGAAGATATTCAAAAGTTATACAGGGTTATTCGAAATTATTGTCGGACTTTCCGTGGCCTCTAATATACAAACCGGAAAAAGCAAAATAAAACTGGTTACGGAATATGAAAGTGTAACTCAAAAAGTTTTATTACCTATAGCATCAATTCCGCAGAACGCTAAACAACTTCAATATGCGCGCTTTTCGTGGCATGTAAAATGATGCATGATGATGATGATGATGATGGCGGCGGCGACATTTCATTTTAGTTCTTATTTATTTGCGTGCTGACTTAACAACCCGAAGGCCAGTTACAAAGTAAGTACTAATAACGAAAAGGAAACAAAACACGCAGACAAAATACAAAAAAAAAAGGCAATTTATATCATTTAAATAATAATAATAATAACTACAATAATACCAGAAATAACAGAAGTAAAATTGTTCCCGTTCTTAACTTGTAAGCGCTACGTCATGAAGGCGTATGGGGGAGTGGATGTATAGATCCACATATTCTTGGCCTCGGCACTAATTAGAGTTGCGTGGTCAGTTTTACTCCCCGGCCGATTTATCCCCGGAGAATGAGTCCCCTCTGCCTATTGGATAGGAAGCTAGATAGTTCCCAGAATCGGTCTGGACTACATGGAGAAGAGAAAGATCTTGGCCCTACCGGGACTCAAACTCCGACCCCCGGCCGTCAAACCCGTAGCCAGTCGCTATACCGACTGTGCTAATAATAATAATAATAATAATAATAATAATAATAATGATAATAATAATACTGCTACTACTACTACTAATAATAATAATAATAATAATCTGTGTCATATTTACATTTGGAAGCAATAATGTAATTCTGACAGGAGGATTCTATCCAATGTCTATGCACGCACTAGCCCATAGCACTAATTTCCGAGATAGTCTGTTTTAAATAGTTTGATTATAAGCTTACATTGCCCATACATGTCGTTAAAAAGAGAATATTTGTAGGATTGGAAATCTGTAGAATAGAGATCACTATTTTTTTTTAGTTCTTCCTGGAGTTCATTTAGTCAACTGGTGAACTTCGGTCACTTGCACCTAGATGTTCCTCTCATAGTGTCCGTACTCCTCCACGGACCCCACGGGAAGTATGCGGCCATTTGAAGCAGGCGCGGAGAACAGTTTTATGGTACGTGTCTTGCGCACCGTTCCAGTTGGCATTCGTCAAGTTTGGCTGGAAAGTACTTCTAACAGTAAATCGGGCGATGGATGGCTTTGAGAAGGCTTGTTTATTTCATTCATTCTGTTGGCTTTCTTGAGAACAGGCACTGAGGAGACTATTTGGACGCAAGAGGCAGGAAATAACAGGTCAGGGAAAACTGCATAATGAGGAGCTTTATAATGTATACTCATAACGGAATATTATTAAAGTGATCATATCAAGGAAGACGGGATTGGTGGTCCGTGTAACCTTCACGGGAAATGCGAGAAATACGCAGGAAATGTTAGTTTAAGAACTCAAAGGATTAAATCATTCGAGAGATCAATGCATAAATTAATTTTAATATTACAATGAATATTTAAAAATTGAACACGGGGTACACAGAATGACAGACACAGAACAATGTGATTTCATAAGCCTCTTTTTATTTTTGTAAAGAAAGGAAATGGGCTAAAAATATGGCGTGATGTTGGTTGGATTAATCCGGCTGGGTGGGGTCCGGTGATAGGGTGTTAGGTTCGCAGTAATGTATTTTCGGTTTGCATATAAGGCAACCTTGACTGTATGAGCATCTGTTAGCTTCTGAAAAAGTAACTGCTCTCTGGGGTTCTTAACTGCTGGTGTTTTCAGCTTCGAATAAGGTGTAGAATAGTAATGAGTAATGATTCGGTAGAGATGTGGGAGGAAGCGGTTGTAAACTTTGTAATCAGATTTGTTTTCGGTTTTCCTTCTTTCTTCCCGCTTCTCCATTCTCTTCATAACTTCTTCCTGTCATCCGCTTTTCTCTATTTCCTCCTGTTTTCGTTCATCTTCTGTTTTTTCTCCTTCTTCACTGTACTGATACAATTGTGCTCCTTGGGCATGTAAAGTTTATACTGTGACGGAATATGATCCATTGCTAGGCGACGGGTCGGTGAACACATTCTCGCGGCAACGAATACATAGGCAACAATGAAGCTGCCGTTTCTATACAACGGACGGTAAACACCTTCCTCCTTAAGCGCGTGATAACAGTGAGTCCATTTGCTAGGCATTTGCATGCTAACACGTCTCTACAACAATAGCAGGTTTTCTATGTGGTTCGTGCCGCGTCTATATGACGAGAGCTGTGAGCTGTAGGATTGGAGAGGGAATTGGAACTAGGGGCTGCGAGCGTCAAGAGAATTGAGAGAGAATTAAGAGTTCAGAAATTTCAAGAGAATTGTTGAAGAAGAATTAGAAGTCAGCCTGCTAAGACTTAATGTCTGATTTGAAGGTTTTATTTTATGTTATAGTTACAGTAATCTGTAAAGCGGCCTCCGTAGTCTAGAGGTAACGTTCCCACCTCATGACTCGTAGTACGTGGGTTCAAATACCCGGCGGAGGTCGTCGAATTTTTAAGGGCGGAAAAATTCAGGGAACAAGTCCTCCGGGAGGGACTTTAAGCCGTGGGTCCCGTGTCGTAGCTTTACGGCACGTAGAAGAACCTCATATCTCCTGAGGAGGTCACTGAGCCAAATTACGGACGTTTCCCGCCCAACAGCAGTCTCTAATACCTCTGGTAGATGTGGGAAGCATTATAGATACTTCTCAGCTAGTAGAGCCGGTCTCGCTGGCTGGGCGGGACTGATGGTAAGCACCAGTACCGGTAGGGTATAGATACTGGTAGAAATCATAGAGGGAAGCACAATGGTCCAATACAGGTCTAAGTGCATGGGGAAACCCACCCTCTCCAAATAACTAACTAACTAACTACAGTAATCTCTAGGGTGTTGTAATTGCGTTTAGTTACGACTTGTGAGTATCCAAAAATCCATTCACCAAATCTAGAGCCCACGATTATTCGTCACACTAACCCCTTGTGCGTGATAATACCATAAACTAGCCCACAGGAGTTCTCTTGAAACAGTTGTTGTTATTGGAGAGGGTGGGTTTCCCCATGCACCCAGACCAAATATTGGTCCATTGTGCGTCCCCCTGTGATATTCTACCAGTCTCTCTCTATACCCTACCGGTACTGGTTCGTGCCATCAGTCCCGACTCAGCCAGCGAGTTCGGCCTCTACTGGCTCAGTGGTATCTCGATGCTTCCCCCATCTACCAGAGGCGTTAGAGACTAATGTTGGGCGGGAAATGTCCTGAATTTGGCTCAGAGGTCCCCTTGAGACATGAGGTTGTTTTACTTGCCCTAAAGCCCACGGCTTAAAGTCCCTCCCGGAGGACTTGTTCCCTGAATTTTTCCGCCCTTAAAAATTCCACGACTTCCGCCGGGTTTGAACCCGCGTACCTTGAGTCAAGAGGTGGGAACGTTACCCCTAGACTACGGAGGCCGCTTCTCTTGAAACAGTTACTACTATCAGGAGGCGATAAACCTGGTTGTAGGATTTGCTTTGACGAAATTCCATGCTAAGTTTCGGTTACACATGCCGTGGCTGTAGAGATAATTGGCTGTCTGGGGAAGCCACTGTTTATTGCCTGCCGCAGAGAAGAGTGTCACAAGCAAATTTGTGGACACTGAAAATTCCATAAGCTATTAACCACTGAACTGAGAACACTTAACACATCACAGGCGCCTTGTGTATAGACAGCACACTTAACATCTGTGTTGTAATGGTTACGACCCTTGAGGGAACAGAGTGCCGTACATATATGATTGCCAATGAAAGTGCAATAAACCACCGATATGGAAACACGCTTCACAGACGCCTTGTATGTAGACAGCACACTTAACTTACGTGCTGTGCGGGACTGGGAGAAACCACTTGTGCATACGCCCACCTACATAAGCATCAATGAAAGTATCATTGAAGGGTTTTGCTTGGTAAAGAAAACACGTGAAATGCATATTGCGGTAGGGATAGTTATTCTCCGACGTGAACTGAGGGGTATATGCAACGTTCATATTATTTTTCGCAGGAAAATGCAGTTTCATAGTTTGAACACGCTGCAAGCCCGACGTGATGTAATGTTGACCGAATCAGCGGTAACATTAACCTGTAACACAAAAGTTAATAGGCTTACTTTCGTCTGATCTTGTTTCCTTATTTAGTGACAGGTTATCATCAGCCTACGATTAAATTTTCGTATTTTTGAACTAGGAATAATCATAAATTTTCGATCAGAAATAATATGGGTGTCACTGTTATTCTTTTCGCTGAAGTTTTAGAAGGCTATGCTTATTTTTAGTTTACAGGACCAATATTTTTATTAAATTATTTAAAATTTTAACCTTAACATACTTGTATTTCTCTCTTGTTTTTTCTGTGGTATTTGGGTTTGTTCCTCTACTCGTAAGTGTTTGCTGGCTACTTTGTTGAGATTGGAGTTTATGGTTTTCGATCCTTTCGTTATTATTTATTTTTATCTTTTTTGTAATTGAACCACCCTCCAAATTAAACCTAGAAAGCTCATAACGAAGTCAACCACCTAACAAAATAAAAAAAGATACAGACGCCCTCAAATCAAAGGGAAGAAACCCCGTGGAAAGGGTAGGAAAAACAATTCATCTCAACATTCTCCCCCCCTCCCCCCCCAAAAAAACGGCAACCACCATCAAACCTGCTATACCGTGCATCATGCTAGGATTATCATCACAAATAAAATACGAGTAGAAAGAAGATAGATTCAATTAACGCAAAAACGTAATAAAAGAAACTAAAAGAATACACAATTAAACCAGTGTCATAATTTTAAAATATTGTAGCATATAGACCCGTTGCTAGGTAATGGCCACAACAATAGGGGATCAATATTTTCTATTAGTCCGTGCCAAGGGATTATAAGCAAGACAAAGTCTAGAGCCTAATTCCCTAACCCGTGTAGAGGCGGGGTCGAATACCTCCACCGTGACCCTGCGAGTCGTAGGAGGCGACGGAAAGGGAAGTCTCAAATCTGAGACAGTAAAACATGGTTGCGAGTACCAAGGGACTAGGACCCGAGAAAGACTGCGCTGGCAAGGACCAGCAGCATATACTACAAAAGACAGACGAGACCCATCATCTCGTCAGACAGGGCGCCTCACAAAAAAACAAAACCGTAACCGTCAAACAGTAATAAATATCTGGTCATAAGCCCCAAATGGGACTCGACACCAAGACTTACCGACCGACTGACTGACCACCACTCGCAATGTGACTTTAACTTGAACTTAGAGAGTGACAAAATTCGTTCAAGGGCAGTTACGAGTCAGTCATAAACTGGAGGAGTGAATCCAGAAGAATTTTTAGTTCTGAGATTTCAGAGTAGAAGACTTCATAGTGATTTGAAGTGCTAGTTTCTTCTTTGAGATCCGTTGCCAGGAGACGACTAGTGAACACTGGGAATCCTAGTACGTGTGCAACTGTGATTGGAAAGTGAGAAATCAGCGATAGCGCTGTTATTCAAGCGTGATTAAGAGAACTTGTAACCAAGGTGCCAGTAAATCCAATCATCCGAACTAGACCCCGTTATTTTCATCACGCGTAGCACCCGACACGTGACAAAATGTTCATAAGCGCGGGGTTCTGTGTTCGTTAAATGAATTAGGAGTCGCACTTTTTTAGTTCATGCAGTGTTCGTAAATACGAATTGTTCGGTCCTTGGAAGTTCGTAAGTAGAGGTTCAACTGTATTGTCCTGTTTTAGTATGAGATAACTCATTCACGATCGCAGAAAATGAATGCCGAATTCCATATCATGTGTCCAATATCATATTCAGTTACCTAACACTATCCAGATTTTCGCCGGGGAATTTTTGCGCGTGTTCTGAAGTAATGTGAATTTCATATTACATTCAGTGCATACGTGGCCCTCAAACAGTCCCACTCAGGCTGTAGTTGCAGAATGGTTATGGAAGTAGTGCTGAACCATTGCAACTAAAGGTGTATACCGTATTTAATCATCCTCTTGCATCACTATAACTCACACACAATAATACAGTTCCGTCAACAACGCAACTATTTTTTTACTCATTCCCTTTCACAACATATGTCAGTCCAAACCAGCCATCGTCAGGTGTTTTTAACACCTACTACAAGAGAGGACAACACCATGCGCTGGTGGAGAGTTCGACATACAAGCAGGGGGCAAAACGGAACCAAAACAACGGGCCGCTACAATATAAACACCCAAGGAAAGGATCGAAGTATATTGTCACGTGTTGGGTATGTAACGCGACAGAGAACTTCACGCCGTCTTGGATCAAGCGAATTTATTCCACACGCTCTTACATTTACACAATTTACAATCTCCCAATTACTTCCATCGGCAGTATTACAATTACTTCTCCTGCTGGAGTCACTGCCATTCACCCGATACAACTCAATAACAACGGACTTCAGTTCATATTGGATACTGGTAACTCTCTCTCTCGTAACTGGCTCAATACTCACTACTCAATCCTTGTGTAGCTTCCGCACTGACAACACAGAAAACAGTTACGTGATAGCTACCACTGTTGCGTAATGTCGTGTTTACAGGCGTTGCTGGGGAATGCTGTCGAGAGTTGTTTATTGCTGCGTAGTAACCGCGGTGTCCCCTGTTACGTCACAATGGGAAGTGCTGTTACGTCACCGCGGGAGGCTGCGGAGTGTTTACCGAGCGTTGCTAAATAATGGAAGGGATGGGGGTATGTGACGTCACTCGCGAGACCGCAGAGTTCACGTGATGACCCTTACTTCCCGTTGTTTCATCCACTTTACAATATGTTTGGATAAGTGGACGACGCCCTAGTGAGGTGTAAAAAGAATTTTACAAAAATTGTAATGAATTTTAACAGAAGTAAATTACAGTGTATGGTAATGTAACTAGTGTTATATGTGAAGTAAATGAGTGGCATTCAATACAGTATAACAGTTTTGGAAAATTAAAACACCTGATGGATGGCCGGTTGTGGCCGAAACATGTTGTGAAAAGGAGGAAGTAAAAATAGTTGCGTTGTTGACGGAACTGTATTATTGTGTGTAAAAGTGTATACGGATAAAGGTAAGGTAAAATTGTCCCTGTGCTTAACAAATAATCACTACGCCATGAAGACGTATGTGGGAGTGGATATATAGATCCATATTTTCTTGGAACTCGGCACTAGCTGGAGGTGAATGGTGGACAATATTAAAATGGATCTTCGAGAGATAGGATGGGATGGTATCTATTGGATTGATCTGGCTCAGGATAGGGACTGGTGGAGGGCTCTTGTGAACACAGTAATGAACTTTCGGGTTCCATGAAATGCTGGGAAATTCTTGAGTAGCTGCAGAATTGGCTTCTCAAGAAGGGCTCAGTTCCATGAGTAAGTAAGTAAATAAATCAGTTCGAGTCGCCTCACGGTTTAAGACGCGCAGGAGGATTAGAAATTATATCGAGGATGGAAAAGACCAGGAATCCCGGGCAGAAGAAAGACGGAAGGGATGGACGAGATCGACGTTTTTAACTCGCAGGCAGCTGATTTAAGTAAGCATGACCTCATTCTCGGCTTCTCTGAAACCTGTCTACTGTCTGGGATTGTGTTTCTTCGGTTACGAATACAGTAACAATGTTTATTCACAGTCGAATGATGTTACAAACGATTTCGCCACACTTAGTTTGTCCTTTCATAAATATCGCCGAAGAATTTAAGATTTGAGGTTTTCACGGCGGTGACTATGAAGAATGCCGTATTCTGGGATTTGGCTGCAACCACCTGCTTGTATAGGTTCCTCGCTCGCGGATTTTTCTACCCTGGAGATTGAGGCGATACGTTCCTCCGAAACGTCGGTTCACACAAGTTCTACACGGTGCCGCATTCCAGAAGACGACGTTCTTCATCGCGAAGAGATTTATAGCAAAATTTTAATTTTTTTGTAGCAAAGGAGCGTTGTCCAGCTGCACGTGTTGGTGGCAGCTGAGATAAAGGCACCGCGAACAATGCGGCGCTGTGTGTAACGTCATTTCCTGTTTAGTATTTATAGCGCCTAATGAACTGATCTCAATCCAAGTTTCTTGTAGAATTTGCTGCGTCCCCCTTTCTTCGCCACCCCCTGTCGTTGCATACTGTGATTTTCACTGGTTCTCGCCTGAGATTTGGTTCACATCAGCCGATGCTTGCTCCCTATCTTGCCATTGTTCCACATTGGAGCAGTATTTGTCTTGTTTGAAGGAACGTGTCAATGTCATGTACTTATCAGCGACGCTTCGCGGATGAGGATGGAATTTGTTAATTAAGGAAATGATTGTGACCACGATAATGTCATGTTTCTTCAATTGTGTCGGCCTGTGAGAAGTTTCAATTTCCGACTTTCTAGAGAGAAACTCAGATATCGACGGCATTGTTAAAGTGTTTGTAAAGGATAGAACTTAGCTTAAAGCCATAACATTCAGAAGAAAAACGTAATGCAATATTTGCTTATTTTTAAGATATGGAGCTGAATACTTGAGATCAACAAAGAAAATCCGTAGCCTGTAGTCCGCAAGCGAACTGTACCGACCAATCGACCGCCGCATATCGGCGAAGTTAGTACCAACTTTAGCTGATAGAGGGTGTCACGTTGACAGCGCAACGAATCTCCAAGGCCCCACGGTCTGGTATATCGTGTATGCTTTGCAGATGTTCTGACAAGCAGACCCCATTTTCCTTCATTTTATGTAGGATGTATTTTATACGATTTTGTCTTATTTCGTCGGTTCTAATTCTGTTCATTATTATGCATCTCTTGACCGATCTTAACAATTTCATTACCCCCGCAGATCTGATCCATGTCGTATCTACTTTACTTCTCTCGCGTCGCTCCCTTCGAATAATATGGTTAAGTTCCTAAAAATTTAATTGTTTAGCTATTTACCAAAAGTGAACCTCTAATCCGGAAATCCAACTCTTAATGAAGCCATATTCTATAATTAGAACATTTGCTTTATTATTATTATTATTATTATTATTATTATTATTATTATGTAATACCAATTGAATCTGCCTGAATCGGGGTAGCCGGAAGAGACCAGTCGGTATAGCGACGGGCTAGACGGCCGGCTTTCTATTCCCGGCAGGGGAAAGAGAACTTTCTTTACTCCACAGCTTCCAGATCGGCTCTGGGCCCCACGCAACCTCATATCCAAAGGGTACCGGAATATTTTCAACGGGTAAAGGGACCCGGAGCGTGAAACTGACCATTCATCACCATCTAGTACCTAGGTTAAGAATTGTGGAGTTTTGCCTCCAGTCCCCCATACAGCTTCATAGCGTCATGCTTAATTAATTAATTAAGCACAGGAACAGCTTTTTTTTTTTTACCGTTGCCGATTTAATGAGTACGGAAAATTCACGAAGCCATGCACCAAATCCATTCTTGCATTGAACTTCAACAAGCAGGCTAAATCGATTGGATAGAGCCCGCGACTTTGTTCTGTAGCTACAGGATGGGGCTTGTGGCAGAGATCAGTGTTTCTCAACTGCCGGGCCGCGGCCCTGTACCGGGACCTTGCATCAATTATACCGGGCGTTCGTCTTATAGAAAAAGAAATTACCGGGCCGCGATCTAAGAAAGGTTGAGAGCCACTGGCCTAGACTATTTTTCGATCACCGTTTCAGCGTTCGCATAAATATTTGTTAGCATTTGTCATCATTATGTGACTTCAAGGTGCTGCTAGTCTGAAGGCTCTGAGAGCGGTCAGGCAGTCAGATATGGTCGTGGGTCCCGTGGGACTCGGAACATGAAATAACTGTGCTTACAAGAGTCTGCAGCAATTTAGCAGTCACTCGTCATCATACAGTTACAGAACGTGCGTTATATTCATGGTTTTCTCCCTTAAA
This sequence comes from Cryptotermes secundus, assembly GCF_002891405.2. Classification (NCBI taxonomy): domain Eukaryota; kingdom Metazoa; phylum Arthropoda; class Insecta; order Blattodea; family Kalotermitidae; genus Cryptotermes; species Cryptotermes secundus. Next base: position 337,488 of record NW_019723309.1, read on the forward strand.
ATGTAGGCCCAGGATGTTTGGTGTGTGTATGCGTTTTTTCTATGTTTATGTTGTCATGTGTATAGATAGCGGTCTTGCGACTAGCTGGTCACTCGGCCAAGGAGTCCTACCGTCGGTGAAAAATGATTACGGAACCGAATAGGAGGCTTGGGCCCTGAATGGGCTGGAAGAGCCATTGAAAAAATGTGGGCATACTCATCCATTTGATGACGGTTGAATACAGAGAAATGCACACACACACACACACACACTCTCTCTCTTCCCTTCCCTTCCCGTTTCTCTCTTGGGAGCACAGGGCGTTCATGAAACGTTTTGTTTCAATTCAGTTTCTTAATTCTACAGGGGATGGACAAAAATATGGAAACACCTCGTGAAATGTATGCCTGAATTGAAGTGTTTATTTTAGCGACGTTTTTCGGTGACGATGCCGTATGTGTCCAACCTGTACAACCTCCGCAATACGTTGCAAGCTTCATTTGTTGTCGAGACAGTGTTCTGTGCAGTTTTTAGTGCATCATGTCAGAGCTAACAGAATTCGAACGCGGGCAAATTGTGGGGCCTGTATGGTGGGTGCTTCCGTAACCAAGGTAGCCGAGGTTTTTGGTATTTCGCGAGGCACAGCATCCAAGATTATGACCGCACACAGGAGGACTGGAAAAACCGCATCCGATAAACAACAGCGTGGACGGAAATGTGTGTTGAGTGATCGAGACAGACGAACATTGCATAGGGTTGTGACGAAAAATAAGAAGACTACAGACGCAAAAGTCACTGCTGAACTGAATGTCACGCTCACAAACCCTGTCAGCACCAAAACAGTACGAAGGGAACTCCACAAGCAGGGTATTTCTGGACGAGCTATAATTCCAAAGCCACTCATCAGTGATCAAAATGCCACTAAGAGGAGAGTGTGGTGCCGAAGTCATAAAACATGGACTATGGAGCAATGGAAGACGGTCATTTGGTCGGACGAGTCCACCTTCACACTGTTTCCGACTTCTGGCCCAGTTTACGTCTGGAGAACGCCATCCCAAGCTTACGATCCAGATTGTTTGCTGCCAAGAGTGAAACATGGCGGAGGTTCGATCATGGTATGGGCAGCCATATCGTGGTATTCTGTCGGACCCATCATTACCCTGCAAGGTTATGTCACTGCCAACGACTATGTGACCATTTTGGGCGACCAGGTCCATCCCATGGTGCAAACTTTGTTCCATAATGGTGATGCCATTTATCAAGCCAACAATGCCTGTGTTCACATAGCTCACATCGTCCAGGACTGGTTTTCTGAGAACAAAGATGAAGTGTCACGTCTGCCATGGCTCCCACAGTCGCCAGATCAATATTATTGAGCCTTTTTGGTCTGTTTTGGAGAGCAATCTGCGTGCGCGCTATCCACCACCATCATCGATAACAGAACTTGCCAATATTTTGCAGGAAGAATGGTACAGGATTCCCTTGCAGATCATACAGGACCTCTATTTATCCATTCCAAGGAGACTGCAAGCAGTTCTGCAAGCCAGAGGTTGTCCTGCACCATATTAGTCACGGTAATGTGTCTTTTGTTGGGTGTTTCCATATTTTTGTCCATCCCCTGTAGTACACTCGGTAGGACTCCTTGAACGGGAGATCAGACCGCCGTAAGGCCGCTACCTACGCAAGGGAACACAAACACAGAATATACGCAGACAGACATCCATGCCTTGAGTGGGATTCGAACCCATGATTCCAGTGTTCGAGTGAGCTAAGACAGTTCATGCCGTAGACCGCGCGGCCACTGTGATCTGCACAGTGACACTGTATGCTAATTATATAACGGCGAGAAGATAGTTCAACATCCAAATCGGAGGACCACTCTTTGTCGGCTTCACGCAGCTACTTAGCCTCCCACCGCATCTGTTAGCGCTCGCTTCCGCTGCTGCAGGAGAACGCGCCATACCATGGTGACAGGGGACCCACATGTCATGGAACCTATTTATATACTGTGCCCGAAGCTCGCTGTTTATGAAGGAGATAGACATATATTTATTAGCTAATCGCAAACAGAACAGCGGCGGTGGACTCTAGCCCGCGTTAACGTCACACAAAACAAACTCCGTGGCTTTAGTCCGCAAGCGAACTATACTGACCGAGCGACCGCCGCTTGTCGGCGAAGTTAGTGCCAACTTTAGCGGATAGAGGGTGTCGCGTGGTCAGCGCAACGGATCCCCACGGCTGTTAATTTCGGTTTTGTAGACCGGAGCCGCTATTTTTCCATTCAAGTAGCTCCTCAGTTATCCTTACGAGGTTGAGTAGACCCAGTTCCAGACCCACTACTTCTCAGAACATCTGATAGCGCACGGAATCGAACCCGTCACCTCTGGATCTGTAGCCACTAACTCTGACCACTAGACCACAGAGGCTGTCGTTAACGTCACACAGGTAACATTTTTACTCCATGACCAGTGTCGCGCTTATTCCAGTTTTACACGGTTCGAAGTTCTATCAGGATCGTTTAGTATTCAGAGAATTGAAGCCTGGGCTTTTCGGCATTCGAACTATTCAAAGAATTGGGTTTCATTATCGGAAATATGCGAAGCCCCGGATATAAATTGTGTGACGTAATTAAATAGTTCAGACCCAAAGTGATAGCTCCAACGTTGTACCGACCCCTCTTCCGCAAGATAAGGTTAACCAACTCGAATAGATTCTATTGATCTTTATGTTGGGAATAATTCCTCAGATTTTAATTTAAGGACATTAAATTATCATGTTTTAGGTTCTCAAGATTCGTGTTGTGCGTTTGCATTTTACAGGAGTGTATCGGAAAAGTTATCCTAATCGGAAACGCCTCTGCCTTGTAGTCTGGAGTTGCCCAGTACACCTCTCTCTCTCTCTCTCTCAGGGCACCAGCAGTTCTGACTCGTCCTTCGTGGTTTCTCTCATTCCCTCTTGGCATATGCCAAGACAGCGTGGTTGATTGAGGTACTATGCTACAAGCCAGAAGGTCGGAGGTTTGATTCCTGATGAGGATATTGGATTTTTTCAATTGACCTAATCCTTTCAGGCGCACTATGGCCCTGGGGTCGACTCATTCTCTAACTGAAATGAGTACCAGTAATCCTCTTTGGGGGTAACGGGTGACCGGAGCGTAAGGCCGACAACCTCACCGCCATCTGTGAGCCGATTGTCTAGGAAACGTAGGAGCCTCGACGTCCCACAACCCTATGGGCCTCCATGGCCTATTACAGAGATAGCTTTACCTTTTGCTTCCTTGCGTATCCTTTCCAGTTCATCGTTCACCGCTATCCGGTGATTTGACTTTGTAGCCTTAAAGTCTGAGTTTGTTACGGTGTCACTAAGGGAACTTTAAATATAAAAGCACAAGAATGTCTCATTCGTGTCTCGGTTCTTTTGCCGTGTCCGTGATGTAGCGTCCAATACACGTTGTGCCTACCCTTAGCACTTCATGAAGACAGGTTGAGAGCAGTGATATGGCAGTACGCATTCATTTTGGCACTGCATGAAAATGAGTGATCGGACTCACGCTTCGGCCTCTTTACCTCCGGACAAATAATTTATGGTACCTTCTGGCTAGAAAGTTGAATGGACCCGAACCGGTTTGAACTCTTACTTGCTCATGGAGCTGAGCCCTTCTTGAGGAGAAGCCAAATCTGCAGCTACTCATGAATTTCCCAGCATTTTATGGAACCCGAAGGTTCATTACCGAGTTCACAGAAGCCCTCCACTGGTACCTATCCTGAGCCAGATCAATCCAATCCTATCTCTCTAAGATGCATGTTAATATTGTTCACCCAACTACGCCTTGGTCTTCCCAGTGTTCTCTTTCCTTTTGGCTTTTCCACCGATATCCTATATGCATTCCTCTTTTCCCCATTCGTGCTTCATGCCCTGCCCTCCTCATCCTCGTTAACTTGATCATTGTAGTTATACTTGGAGAGGAGTACCAGTTATGAAGCTCCTCATTATACAGTGGTTTGAACACTGTGAAGGGAAAAATGTGTTCTCTCTATCGGGAATTGAACCTAGATCCGTGAGTCTCTCAGCCTGAAATATAATCGCCGTACCGGCTGACTTGTCTCGCTTCTTGCAATAACATGTAAAGTAAAAAAAAAAAGTAAAGCTATCCCTGTAACATGCCGTGAAGGCCCACAGGGTTGTGAGACGTTGAGGGTCCCACATTATCTAGACAGTTGGCTCAAAGATGGCGGTAAGGTTGTCAGCCTTACGCGCCGGCCGCGCTTTACTCCCCAGGAAAAGTATTTAATTAATTCCTGGTACTCATTTCTGTTAGAGGCTGAGTCGACCCCAGAGCCATAGTGCGGCTGGAAGGATTAGGTCAACTGAAAGAATCTAATGACCTCATCGGGACTTGAACCCGCTACCGGGTGCAACATGTACATATGAATAATTTTGGGAAAGATTTGGAGGGAAGTGAACGTGACCTGTTGTAAGCTGGTAACCCAGTGTTGGCATGAAGGAGCTGAAAACAATTAAGAAGTACTGTTCTATGTTGTATGTTCGTAATTTGATGTTATAATTTCTTATCAGTTTAAATGTGTGATAATTAAACTCTTAGTTCTTTCGGCAAACCTTGGATAAAGAGCTTCTTGGTACTCTGTGGGGTTGCGGCTCCTGCTTTGGGAAACGAAGTGACAGAAGGATCGCTGATCGTTCTCCCTATGACCGTGCATGAAGTTGGGGAGCATCATGGCCCAGCAACACGCAATGCCCTCCTGTTTCGAGTGACACGCTATCCATCACCCTCTAAAGAGGAATTTTTTGGTTACTCTTCAGAAGTACCAAGAATTAAAATGTTCTCAGCCCCTTAATGTTCATATGATTGACATGGGCGCCTTTCAAAATAAATTTTGGTTACATGCATTGCAGTAATGCGTGATAAGGTGTCTAAATTGGAAGGCGTTAAGAAGAAAAATACAACACTATATGGGCAGTATTGCCCAAACTTTGGTTCAAGAACCAAACAGAACACTGGGATCATGGGTTCGATTCCTACTTGAGGCATGGATGTCTGTTTGCATTTATTCTGTGTTTGTGTTGTTCTGTGTGTATGTAGCGGCCTTTGCGGCATGCTGATCCCCTGTCCAAGGGCTCCTACTGACTGTGTATAGCATTAACTGAAAAATCGGCCAAGGTCCAAAGGGCTGTAGAATCATAGAGAAAGAAAAAATAGTTACGATGTTTCTTAACATGTAATTTTCTCCTCCTCCTATTATTTCTATTTAAATTTCAAATATTCTCTACTATAACCAACTCTCAGACGCGTTTTAATCTATGGTTTTTAGTGTAATATTATGGAATCTGACGAGTGAAATTTGTGACTTGTGAAAAATGCCTGTGTTTTCCCCCTGGCTTGTTGTTTACGAACACACAGGGAATGTTTCGTCCGTAGGGTAGAATGTTACTTTTAAGTGCTTGCCAAAACTACATCTAAGAATGGAACGTTGAAGCAGTTGGTATTAATTGGGCGATGAAAGTAGCTGCTGGGTTTGACTAACGAGGTGGATCCATTCTGTCACTGGGCCTACGATTTAGTTGACTGGTTTCGTTTAATATCTCAATTGATGCCGCGCTGATTCTGCTCAAGTGAAGCGGGCTACCAGCTCTCTTCGTAATTGGCGACCTTTAAGTTACAGTTAACATGCTGCCAGGGCCCATGGACACAGGAATATAGCTTAAAGCTGATGGAACATGAAACATTCTGTTTTACGCTGTTTTCATGTGGAGCTGCGGTTTGCGCGCCTTTCATATTCTTGTACGTGTGTGTCTGCCACTGTAATGCATTTTGAGTCATCTGACCCATTTTCATAAATTTCGCCATGAAGGTCATGTCATTTTAGGCATGTGCCTTTGGCCATGACCCTTAAGCCTCAAGGATAGTAATGATTTGATTGATCTGGCTCAGGGTAGGGACCCGTGGAGAGCTCTTGTGAACACGGTAATGAACCTGCAGGTTCCATAAAATTATGGGAAATTCCTGAGTAGCTGCAGAATTGGCGGCTTCTCAAGAAGGGCTCAGCTCCATGAGTGAGTGATTCTTTAAAGTCCATCGGAGAAAATAAAACCGTAGTTTGGTGGGCCATGGAGGTGAAGATGATCAGTAGTAACCTAGATATTCTATATGCGATTCGCGGATTCCTGCTCTCCGTAAAATCTCAATTTGAAATTTTGGCTTAAAATCTACAATCTACAATAAGACCTAAGAGGATATTCTTATTTGAAGGAGAAAGCTCTAGATCGCATTAAGTGGAGGAACTGTTGTGGAAGAGACTGTGGACCTGTCGTCTGACAGATTACTGATGAATGAATGAATAAGACACGAGTTACCATACGGTATTTGCGGTCGAGCTGTATTGCAGGCCGCTACGAGTATTTTGTGCGCTGAATTTTACACAACACACATTTCTCCCGTGTAACTGGGAGACCACCTGAGCCATGTATTCTAGAGTGAAATATCGAAGGGCAACCACCGTGACCCAGGAGAGTATTAGAACTAATCTCTAGGGAGAAGGAAAAACGAACAAGTCGCAGAAGACGCGGGAGGAAGACAAAGCGGCGATGATAGATACGGGATTAAATGCAGGACTGCTTATTCCCTTATTTCTTTGGTTTCAGAGGTGACAATTGCGAAACGAGATTTGACTCTTATCAAGTTAAATCATATGATTTCTATATATACCACCACATGCTAAAACGATACAGAATTCGATGGTTTGGTCACTGAGTGTATTTATGTCTCGCGGAACAAAAACTATTACGAGAAGAAAAAAACATTGCCTCTCCATAACGAAGGAAAATATTTTCCTTCGTTATGGAGACGCAGTGTTTTTTTCTTCTCTGAGATAGGAACTTATCTTTTAAAATACTAGCTGTAGTCAACGTAACATAGGCTATTATAGCAGATCTTAAAGTTAGTAATTGCATAGGTACTATACTACAGGCCGGAAGGTCGCGGGTTCAAGTCCCGATGAGGTCATTGGATTTTTTTCAGTTGACCTAATCCTTCTGGCCGCACTAGGCTGCCCTGGGGTTTACTCAGCCTCTAACAGAAATGAGTACCAGGAATTAATTAAATAATTTTCCTGGGAGTAAAGCGTTGCCGGCGCGTAAGGCTGACAACCTCACCGCCATCTTTGAGCCGATTGTTTAGATAATGTGGGAACATCAACACCTCACAACCCTATGGACCTTCACGGCCTGTTACAGGGATAGCTTTACTTTTTTTTTTAGTATTTTATATATTTACTCATATTTAGTTTCATTTGATGAATTCATTTATATCATGCAACAAATGAGTTAACTTGTAACAGCGTGTTATATGGTCGTTGCATTTCTTCTGTCATCCATTCTTAGTTTGATTGGTTTTCAAACCGCTTTGTTGTTGCTTCAGTAGAATCGAAGATATGAAGTTGCCCATATCCTCACCACATGGTAAATTTGAACGGCTACTCGGAAACAGTATGGACCATTTCAAGGTGGCAGTTTAATCTGGGCACCCATCAGTGCGAGGGACACGCGGTAGCGTAGTTGGTTGAGGTATTATGCTACAAGCCGGAAGGTCGCCGGTTCAAGTCCCGATGATGTCATTGATTTTTTTTTTCATTTGATCTAATCCTTCCGCCCGCGCTATGGCCCTGGGGTCGACTCAGCCTCTTACAGAAATGAGTACCTGGAATATTCTTGGGGGTAACCCCAGTAAACAGCCCTTGTAATGGATCCGTCATGTGGCGCCTTCATCGGCGTTCTGGCGAACTCGTTTCGTCTGGCGAGGAGCGGAAACGTACCAAAGCGTATCATATATATATATAGAAATTATTTATATGAATCTCGGATAGGGAAGGTTAGTGTGGTTCATGTTTTGTAGGATTTATGCTTCATGCCACTGTCCACTTAATGTGTAGACACATTAATGGACCTAAACATAGATAATCTTTAAGTAGGAAGCTAGCTATTTAACAGCATGTGTTTTAAACTAGATGGAATCAATATAGCACTATAACTTGGCCACTGAGATTAGGGAATTGCATTTACTTTGAAGCATATGAAACATAACGTTTCCTTAACTTGAGTCAACTGAAGTTCTGAGTCTTTTGTGAGTCAGCAGCCAGTACTGTTTTAAATTAGGTTTTATTCAGTTTGCGTGAGCAGTAATCCAGATTATGTTGATTACTTACTGTAGTGCTTTCACAAAAATCTGCGGTAAGATGCATGTTCACAACTCAAATGTATGCATTCTTTACTATTTGCGACATCTGCTTGGAGAACCCGAGGAAAACCACGAACATCTCAGTCAGGGTAGACTCAGCTGAGATTGGAATTGGTTATCTGCAGAATACAAGATAAAACTTCTCATGACCCAGTTCGCTTGGTAATCACTTTTGGTCCGGGATTTCCCAAATATTGAGTACTTTTAACTGTCCCAGCATTACATTATATTTTCCTTCGAAATGACTGATGATAATTGCAAGCTGCTGCTATTATTATTATTATTATTTTGTTTATTTTTCAACATAACCTTCGCCTTTTCGTCCCTCGAATGTATGTATATATTGTATTTTAACCTAGTTCTGCGTTTGATTACACGCCTCTGTTGTTTGGAATTATATTACGTCCATTAATGCCAAAAGAACTGGAAGGCATCCAGCAGAAGTGTTCAGTCGTCTGTTTTAATCGTTTCTTTTCCCAAGCCCGTTAGAATTATAATTACGCTTTAGACCAGTTAAAATTGCACACCTTGCTTAAGAGGAGGCGTCACCTCGATGCACTATTCCGTATTCATGTTTACCTTAGCCATAAATTCTACCCTTTATCTTTCGGAAACCGTTGGTCTTCGACTTCTTACTCGGTATAGCAGGGAATTTTCTGTTTTCCCTGTCTGCTGTTATAGTAAAAATTGTCTTTATGCTAGATGCGCTCCAGCTGCTATTTTACTTGTAGGGATGTTGACGTATTTGGAACCAGGACTGTTTATTTTGTGAGCCGGGATAGCGCAGTCGGTATAGTGACTGCCTACAGGCTGGACGACCGAGGGGTCGGAGTTCTGGTCTCGGTAGGTTTAAGGATTTTCTCATATCCACATCGTCCAGACCGGTTGTGGGGCCCACCCACCCTCGTATCCAATGGGTACCTGGGGGTAAAGCGGCTGAGGCGTGAAGCTGACCACTCACCTCCAGCTAATGCCGCAATAAAATGTGGATCTATACATCCACTTCCCTATACGCCTTCGTGGCTTAGTGCTTAATTATTTAAGCACAGGGACAACTTTACCTTTTAACGTTTACTGTTTCTCTTAATAACTTTATAATTTGTACTCCTTTATTAATTATAAAATATTGTACTCGGGGTTAATGTATATGTACACACATTTTCTCACCGCATCATGTTCGGCGTGATTTCACTAATTCAGTTATTGTTATCTAAATGATAAACATTGCCTTGTTTCGTCTTTTGTCTGTCTCTTTGCTCGTGTTCTTTATAATTGGCATTTGGAGTGTCGAGCAAGCACGTAAATAAATACAGAATTGAATTGTTAATGTTACCAGCCTATGATGTGGGTCTCCCGCGAAAGCACGTTTGTTGTGGCTGTTCTTCATGATATCCCTTATTCAGTTCAGGGCAAGCAGTTAAAGTAAATTGCTCATTCTAAATTGGGCGATGATCCAAATTCGAATTTTATGTAACACCGTGGCATCAGAACCTGATGGTTAGACACCGTTAATATTTATTTCTCGTTTATTGAACGACTGACATTAACTGAAACTATGTATCTTCGAGTGACAAGATGATAGTAAATAATGAATTGAGAAGGATTTGGATGGAAACGGCCATGTCCAAATTTAAGATACTGGACCGCCTCTGTGGTCTAGTGGTCAGAGTTTCTGGTCACAGATCCAGAGGTCCGGGTTCGATTCCCGGCGCTACCAGACTTTCAGAGAAGTACTGGGTCTGGGACGTGGTACACTCAGCCTCGTGAGGATAATTGAGGAGCTATTTCAAGGAAATAGCGGCTCCGGTCTAGAGAACTGAGATTGACGGGCGTGGGGATTCATTGCGCTGACCACGTGACACTCTCTATCCGCTAAAGTTGGCACTAACTTCGCCGACAAGCGGCGGTCCCTTGGTCGGTATAGTTCGCTTGCGGAATAAAACCACGGGCTTTGTTTTTTTTTTTGTTACGGCATATTGCTTGGAAGGACTGAGTAGAATCACGAAATATCTCAGTCGCGATAGTATGTATCCCGGAACGCCGCTGATGCCGAAACCTTCATGTGGTCATAACCGTGAGCCACTTCAATCCACTTCCGATTCTCGCAAATTATCTCCATTAGGTCCATTTTAATATTATTCTTCCATCTCCTCGGTGGTCCAGGTGAACCTCTTCCGACAGCTTTCCACACCAACATCTTGTACGCACTCCTCCCCCCACCGCCACCGAATTTCACAGTTCTAATAATACTGCCACGTATTAAATCGCATCCAAATTTTATTTTAAAGTTTGGTTGGTGTTAAAGGAGATATCCTTCTATATACATAAAAACACAAGGAGTAAAGTGACAAAGGCGTGAAGATGACCACTCACCTTCATCTGGTGCCGAGGATAAGAATGGCGGAGCTATACCTCCACTCCCCCACACATCTTCATGGCATGGTGCTTAATAAGCACAGGAAAACTTTACCGTTAACGAACTGAATTTGCAGTTTCGGGTTGCCATAGCAACGAACTATCGAGCGTTGACATGTTGCATGAACGTAATTTATGCAGTAGGTCACGAACCAGCGAGCAGACTTTTGTTTCAGTTTGTCATGTCTATTATGTATTTGTAATACTTTATGTTGATGTATGAATTGTAGGGTAATATATAAAGTAGACTGTTTCGAGCAATTGTTTATTGCTGGTTATTTTTCATTATTGTTGATTATGCGTGTCATTCGTGGGCGGTGGCGTTAAATGTCGGCCTCACCGCATTATCGGATAGCTTGTAGGTCTGGGAAATAATACGAGAGAAGTATGGGATAATGGCACGGAAGTGTGTAGAACAAATAATGGGTTTCAGTTCAATTTTCAACGGATGTTGTACCATTATTACTCTGAAAATCCGAAATAAAACGTCAGTTCAGATTGGATGGTATTGCCACTAAGTTTTAGGAAGAAAAAAGTTGTAAGATTTGAGGCTTTCACGGCGGTGACTATGAAGAGAGCAGTCTTCTGGGATTTGGCACCGTGTATATATGGTGTTAACCGACGTTTCGGAGGAACGTATCGCCTCCATCTTCAGGGTGGAAGAAAAAATATAAGAAATCTGCAAGCGAAGAGACCGTGAGAACCAGTAAAAATCACAGAAGACTGCTTTCATCAAGAAAAAAGTTGTCCCTGTGTTGAACTAATTAAGCACTACTCCATGAAGGCGTATGGGGTAGTGGATTTTCTTTACCTCGGCACTGGTTGGAAGTGAATGGTCAGCTTCACGCCGCTACCGCTTTACCCACCGGTGAAAGAGCCCCCGATACCCATTGGATAGGAGGCTGGGTGTGCCCCAGGGCCTGACAACATGGAGAATAGAAAATTCTTGACCTTACCGGGACTCGAACTCCAACTCTTCGGTCGTCCAGCCCGTAGCCAGTCGATATACCCACTACGCTATCCCGGCTCCTCAAGTTTTAGTAAGAATCTAGTCGTAATTCGAGGGTGGGTTCAGGCGAGAGCCGTGTTAGTATCTTGGAATAGTCCACGACCTACTCTTCTCCGCTCTTCTTCAGTTCGCCGTAACACGTATGATCCTCTCATGTCATTGAACCATTCATGATTCATCGATAAGTACTTATCGCCGCCTTCCATCTGGTCTTTTTACACGATTTTCCTCACAAGTGTTCAGTATGCTTTTCGTGTTTCTACCATCAGGACTTCTCTTGCAGTCTTTAATAATTTCGGTAATGTAGGTACCCTAGAAATTCTAGAAGACGTCATCTCTTACCATTGCGCATTGCAGAAGAACGCAGATAACTTCTTGCGTCCGTATCTCTTTGAGGGAATTCCAAATTCTGTTCCTGCCCATCCACGATTTAAGTTCCAAAGCAATTTCATCGCACACTGCGAAGACGGGTGCTGTTTTAGCGACCTGTCTTGAGGAGCAGCTCTATAGCATGCATTGTGCTGCTGTTGGTGTGACGGGGTGGGGTGAGCGCGCGCGATCGATGCCCGGGACTCTAGCCGCGCTCGCCGCCAACCGTTATGTCTCCGGCCTCGGACGGGTCAGGGACGCCCATCCGTCGGGAATCGGGACTCGTACGGGAATAGAAGAGTCAGTAAGGGGGCAGGGCGTGAGTTGGATGCAGCAAGAACCGGTCGACCTACTATTTGATCGGCACAAAGCAACAGTTCTTATTCACGACGTTGTAGCGTTTGCAATTTAAATAGCATTTGCGTTGTGTTGAGCACTGTAATGTATCGCGTGACAGCCGTGTTTTGTTTTCTGTGGCAGTGACTGTTTTAATTTAATGAACATGAGGGACAGATTTTGGTAAATCTGTAGTCCAGAACTGATTCTTTCTATACACTGCATGCTGTTGCTATTGTTGCACTTTCTTTCTTATTGTAATATTTGAGGCTTTTATTCTTCAAGGTTTTGGTTTGGAATAAGAATTCGTCTTGAAACAGGTTTTAATGATGACGTCATACAGTGGCGAAAAGGGGTCCAAAATAATGATCAAGAGCTTCCACATGTGAATGCGGTTGTTAATTTTTTTTTTGTCACAGTTGTGGCAACATTGCTGCTTAATGTGGTGGGGAGCTTTTAATGTGTGCCGAGTTTTGAAGACAGAAGCCATGGAGCACGTTTACACTGGAGGTATCATGCTTGCTATCCGCTGTGCTTATCTGCTGTGATATCTTCTCATGAGGCGAGTGCTGAGTGGTTGCACGGATGCTGCTTGGGACTGTTATGGGGTAATTAAATCCTGCCCTCACTTGTCCTCTGCATTGTGAAGTTGACAAGAAGTGGTCACCTATAGCTGTTGGCTAATTGTCTCCATTTGAGTAGTACGAATATAAGAAATAAACCGGGCACAGTGAATAATCTACAACTTACGTCTGCCAAGTACAGTTGCCTGCGTAGATCGCTAGTAGCCGTGAACGTAATTTCTTACGCGTATGTCCTTGGAAATTCACAGGTCTTAGTTTTACGTTGTCTTATTCCATGTTTATCAGTTACGTAAGCCCTCATAAATACATATATTTTGTTTTCCTTGGCACTACAGCCCCAGTGGGCCTAGGCCTACCTCCATGAACTTCTCTGTTCACTTCGGTTTTTTTAGATCTTACACATTCGGTAGGACTTCTTGGACGGGTGATCATCTCGTCGTAAGGCCTCTACCTAAACGCACACACAAACTAAACATTCATGCCCTGAGTGGGATTCGAACCCATGATCCCTGTTTCCAAGCAAGCGAAGACAGTACATGCCTTAGACCGCTCGGCTACCGTGACCGGCCATAAATACATATAGTCGTGAAATTTATATTTGTATATTTTTGGAATCCGAGTCGTTGTGTATACTTGTACACTACATATACATTTTCGTTTCACCGTTGATGCCGACACAGATAAATTTTAATTACTTAAAATTATGCTTCCTCACGAAAATATTCTCGTAATATAGCCAGTGACGATCACAGTAGCCGTTCTCGCTCGAAAGCTGTGATCGTGGGTTCGAATCCCACTCAGGGCATGGATGTTTGGTGTGTGTATGCGTTTATTCTATGTTTGTGTTGTCCTATGTTTATGTAGCGGCCTTGTGACGGGCTGATCACTCGCCTAAGGAGTCCTGCCGTCTGTGTAAAAACATTACGAAACTGAAGAAGAGGCCAGGGCCCAAAGGGCTGTAGTCTGCAGGACCTGATGAGAGCACAGTACAGCAATGAATTCTGCAATACAACCTTATGCTTTAAGTGAAGCCTTATAGAAATCTGTACGACAAGAAACTTACATTATCATACTAGGAGGAGTCGGGATAGCTCAGTCGGTATAGCGACTGCCTACGGGCTGGACGACCGAGGGGTCGGAATTCAAGCCTCGGAACTGTAAAGAATTTTCTATTCTGGTCGTCCAGACCGTCTCTGGGGTTTACCCATCCTCCTATCCAATAGGTACCGGGGGCTTTTTTCCTTGGGGGTAAAGGGGCCGGGGCGTGAAGCTGACCACTCATATCCAGCTACTGCTGAGGTCAAGGAAATGTGAATCTGTACATCCACTCCCCCATACGTCTTCATGGCGTAGTGATTAGCTAGTTAAGCACAGGGACAACTTTACTGCATAATGAGGAGCTTCATAACTTGTACTATTCTCCAAGTATAATTAGAATGATCAAGTCAAAGAGGATGATATGGGCAGGGCATGTAGCACGAATGGGAACGAAGAGGAATGCATATAGGATATTGGTTGGAAAACCAGAAGGAAAGAAACCACTGGGAAGACCAAGAAGTAGGTGGGTGGACACTATTAAAATGCATCTTAGAGAGATAGGATGGAATGGTATGGATTGGATTGATCTGCCTTAGGATAGGGACCGCTGGAGGGCTCTTGTGGACACGGTAATGAACCTTCGTGTTCCATAAAACGCTGTGAAGTTCCTGAATGGCTGTACAATTGGCGGCCTCTGAAAAAGGGCTCAGCTCCATGAGTGAGTGAGTGAGTGACAGGGACAGTTTTACCTTTTCCTATTTATCATATCAGGAGTCGTGTTCAGAGCCGCGTTATAACGAGGGCGTACAGTAGTGGATGTCCTCATGAAAACTTAATTTTTATTATCTTACACATACTCGTCAGATTTAACATGTGATCCTTTAATCTGTTGTCCGAAGTGTGAGGTGTGAATAAGTACATGTAGCCATCTTAAGTGGCCAAGACTATACTGTGAGTATTTGAAACAATTGACAATACCGTTCAGGTAATAGTATGGGCCCTATTTAAATTTTATTTTTCCCTGTTACAGTTTGAGTCCTCATCAAATATTTATTACATTATAATATTTGAATCTGGAAAAATATTTACAACTTTAGATTAAAATGTTCTGTGCCTATTACATTGGGGCACGCGGTAGCATAGTTGGTTGAGGCACTATGCTAGAAGTCGGAAGGTCGTTGGTTCGAGTCCAGATGAGGTTATTAGAATTTCCAATTGACCTGAGCCTTCCAGCCGCGCTATGTCCCTGGGGTCGACTCATCGTCTAACAGAAATGAGTACCACGAATATTCCTGGGGGATAACGGGCGGTCTGCTGGCGCGTAAAGGCTGACAGCCTCTACGTCTCACGACCCTATGGGTCTCCACGGCCTGTTACAGGGATAGATTTACTTTTTTGCCTATTATAAAAATGAAATATTTTGGATTGACATATTAACCAGATGAACAAGTCACTTGCATCTACTTGATAACGTACACTAAAAGACTGTTCTACCACGTGGTATCGCACGGGAGACATTAGCTCCCCCCACCCCTTGATATTTAAGGAAGAGATCAAAATTGAAATGTACCGAGAATTAAAATATTTTAAAAAAATGTTATACTTTTGTCGTAAATAGTTTAAAGTAATTAGTAGAAAGAGCCGTAAACCGATTAGTTTAAGTTTTTAAGGAAATTTTCTCTCCCCCCCTCACACACAGAACTGGCCTGCCCCATCCCAGGTAAAATCCCCCACGTATGCTACTCTTTGATTCCGAGTCGTTTCTTATACTTAATTGTGTTAGTAACCAGTCAGAATTCAAGCCCCTGCTCCTTCCTTAGCCCCTGATATTTCATCCAACATTAATAGTAGCTGTGTTTGCTAAATGTTTGACTTAGAAACTGACCGTCTCTGTGGTCTAGTGGTCAGAGCTCCTGGCTACAGATCCAGAGGGCCCGGGTTCTATTCTCGGCGCTACCAGATTTTCTGAGAAGTAGTGGGTCTGGAACGGGGTCCACTCAGCCTCGTGAAGATACTTGAGGAGCTGTTTCAAGGAAATAGCGGCTCCTGTCTAGAAAATCGAGATTAACAGCCGTGGGGATCCTTTGCGCTGACCACGCGACACCCTCTATACGCTAAAGTTGGCACTAACTTCGCCGACAATCGGCGGTCGCTCGGTCGGTATAGTTAGCTTTCGGACTGGAGGCCACAGAGTTACTCGTAGTTTAGAAACTAACCGGTATGAATTTCAACAGAAACGTATTGTTTTGTGCTGAAGTGCAAATTAAGTATATATGTCCTTGTAAGAATTCCCCGGGTTATGGCATTAGGTTTGTAACTGCCATATGAATATAAAGATGGAGCCACAATTTAAAATGGACATGCTTGATACCCAGCTGTTCAGCTTGTAATGTCTCTCATAATGTGTAATGGCATGCCTTTTTACCAGCGGGCAGTTTGCTCTAACGTATGATACAACTTACTACATGGAGCAAGGTCCTTGAGAAGGGAATAGTCGGTTATCTAGTCAGATTCCCCGCCTCTTTTGAAACCCATGGGTTCATTACCATGCTTACTGGAACCTACGTACATAGCCATATTACTATTATTATATTGATACATCCCAATATTATGGTTTACTATGAGGCCTTGTTCTCTTTCACATAAATTACACCTATCCATTAAAACGTAGAACTAAATTCTTTGTTTTGAATACATAAATCAGGAAAGAAAAGAAAAAGGCATGTTAGACCGCGATATAAAGCTAAAGGTAAAGTTATCCCTGCATTTAACTAATTAAACAGTACGCCATGAAGGCGTAGGGGGAATGGGTGTATAGATCCATATTTTCTTGACCTCGGCAGTAGTTGAAGGTGAGGGGTCAGCTTTACTCTCCGATCGCTTTACCCCCGGGGAGGCTGTGTGGGCCCTAGAGCCGGTCTGGACGACATGGAGAAGAAAATTCTTGATCCTACCGGGACTCGAACTCCGACACCTCCGTTGCCCAACCCGTAGCCAGTCGCTATACCGAAGGAATTTTCATAACCCTCTGACGTTTTAGCATGCATTTGCAGCAAGTAATTTGTTAATATATATTTGCAGAAAATCTGCAGGTCAGATTGATGTACAAGCTGTTAGTTTCACCCACACATGACAGCTGATCAGTAAACTGATGAGCTGTGAATTGTATGACTGTGGTTTAATTCCTGGGGCACTTGAATATTTCTCTTCGCTACCGTTTTGAAAGAGGCTCTGAGTCTTATCCCAGCTATGCACGAAGCACTGGAGACTTCCTCCCTGGATGTACAAGACGCACAGCGTGATGTTTGTTACTTGTGTCCTTCTTGAGCTGAGGTGGGAATGCATTATGATAGAAGTCTGCGCCTCAGTAAGCCTTTATGATGTGCTTGTCACAAGAACACGCCCCTATCTTGCCCTTGGTGCTGCATTCTTTACTTAAATTATTAGTGCACATTTCTTCATTTTATAAATAATGTTTTTTTTATTGCTAGTGGGGTGGGACTAAGTCCCTTGTGCTGCGGCCACTTCTGGCCTATTGTACCAGCCCCAGATGATAGGTGAGGGTAATTGTGGAGCAATTGGTGGAATTAAGATTGGCAGGGGAAACCGAAGTACTCGGAGAAAACCTGCCCCAGCGCCACTTTGTCCAGCACAAATCCCATTTGACCAGACCCGGGATCGAATCCGGGTCGCCGCGGTGGGAAGCCAGCGACTAACCGCTTGAGCTATGGCGCGGCCCATAAATAATGATAGTTGTAAATTTTCAATAATTTAATTAATTAAATTACATATAGCTCATTAGAGAACAGAACAGGACATGTTAAACAGCTGTATATAAACATCTGTAGCCACAAGAAGTATATTTTTTAAAATTAAAGAAATTATGTCTGTGTTTATTTTACGAAGAAGTTGGCAGGAAAGAAGCAGCACTTGTATATTTTAACAGGAAGAACAAGTGGTGTATGGCTATCATTATAGCTTTAACTAGGCATATAAAAAACATTTTTATGCCAGGGATCACAAACGCGTTTCATGTCTGAACTGCTCTGCGCTGTGTAAAGATAGCTCGCAGACAAATGCCTATGAAAAAACTTAGCATGTTTGCAAGCTGTCGATTGGTATGCAGTTTTTCTAACAGAATGCTTTGAGAAGGCATCTCACATTAGGGTTTCTTTTTGAACTTGTTTGTAGTGAAATCAGCCACTGAGTGGTACATGAGTAATTGATGTGACAGAGGAGAACCAGTAACTGAAAATTTTCAGTCTCTCATGAATAAGTAACACTGCATAGTTCGGAAATTGTGATAACACCAAGTGTTATTTTTTTATTGTTAGCCAGATGGGACTAAATTCCTTGTACTGCGGCCACTTCTGATCTATTGTACCAGCCCCAGATGATAGGTGAGGGTGACTGTGGAGCAGTTGGTGGAATGAAGATTGGCAGGGGAAACCGAAGTACTCGGAGAAATCCTGCCCCAGCGCCACTTTGTCCACCACAAATCCCACTTGACCAGACCCGGGATTGACCCCGGGCCGCCGCTGTGGGAAGCCAGCGACTAACCGCTTGAGCTATGGCGCGGCCACACCAAGTTTTATATATTAAGAATATGAAATCTGAAGTGTTCCCAGTCGTGAATACTAAACTCCCGGATTTCTGAGATGCGACCCCGTGTAGTCTGGTAGATAGACCCTGAAGGTGGAGGAGGAGGTTCCTCCGAAACATTGGCACTAACCAACCAAACTATAAAGTGACATCCCATAATTCCGTATTCTAAATGTGAAGAGGTGAAAAAACAAAAACAAACTCCGTGGTTTCTGTCCGCAAGCGAACTATTCCGACCGAGTGACCGCCGCTTGTCAGCGAAGTTAGTGCCAACTTTGAAATAATATCTCCAGATCCATGAGCTAGATAATATTCTTGATTGAGCCTGAGTAGTTCATTCAGCAAAACAATGGGCAGAACCAAGAATTGATAACCAATAGGGATGAAAATGCCGCGGTCTAAGGCATGAACTCTCTTCGCTCCCTCGAACACTGGAATTATGGGTTCGAATCCCACTTACGGCACGGATGTCAGTATGCGTTTATTCTGTTTTTGTTGTTATGTGTAGGTAGCGGCCTTGCGACGGGCTGATGCCCCGTCCAGGGAGTCCTGTTGACTGTGTACAGGATTAGGAAACTGAAGAAGCGACCAAGGTTCAACAAAAGGACTGTAGAGCCATGGATGGATAGGGATAAACACGTTACAATATTTTCTCACCCTGTACGTCCTCCCATTCAATGAATACTGGGGATGAAGCAGCTGGAACATAAATCTAAGCACTCATCTCCATCAAGCGCTGACATTTAGAATATTGGGTCATGCAGCAATAGGTTAAAAAAGACATTTTGTCATGGAAAATTAATATTGAATAATCTGAAATATTAAGGTAGACAAAATGAAAACCAAGGTGCGTCCCTGTCACACAACACAGCAGAGATTGTCGTCAGCATTCGATGTAAGTTGTATCTGAAGATGAGATAAGAATAATGTCATTGTACAGTTACATACCCTGAGCAAAGCAGTCTCCGTTACTGGGCTGATGATTAAAGAATTAATTGATGGATAGAGAGATAGGATGAGATTGTATGGAGTGGATTAATCTGGTTCAGGATAGGGGCCAGTGAACACGGTAATGAACCTTCGGGTTCCATAAAATGCTGGGAAATTCTTGAGTAGCTGCAGAATTGGTGGCTCCTCCAGAAGGGCTCAGCTCCATGAGTGAGTAATAATGGTAAACTTAAAAATCACAGCCACAGAAGTTAACACAAAGCTTTTTGGACCATGGATATCTTATGATATTTGATTATGTAGCTGAATTTTATAATTATCGTGAATTACCGGAAGATGTCGTAATGTCAGAAACTCTTGAGTGTATGAGATACATTTTATATAGTTTAATGTCCATAGTTTAGCATTTCAATATTTGTTCCGTTAATCAGTTTAAATAAAA
Organism: Cryptotermes secundus; assembly: GCF_002891405.2. NCBI lineage: Eukaryota > Metazoa > Arthropoda > Insecta > Blattodea > Kalotermitidae > Cryptotermes > Cryptotermes secundus. The sequence continues at coordinate 357,458 of NW_019723309.1, forward strand.
TGTCTATTGGTAGCTTTAACGTAATATTTAAATCCGCGAACAACTCATCCACTTCACTCTTCACTCCCGCACTACATGTTTCGGCACAAAGGTGCCATCTTCAGGTGCTTTTTGATTTACGTTAAACTATTTCACTGCATGCCTTGCCGTCTTCATACTAAAATAACTAAAATATATGTTCATCATATATATTGATAAATATTAAATATTAAAAATATTAAAACTGTTCAGGGTGTTTTATCCCTACGTCGCATCTCAATACGCGAGTCACACCTATCCTCTTCTATCGGAGCACTCTTCCTACTTTCGTGTGTGAATTGTGCTTTGTGTTGTGTCTTGCTCCTGTGACTGCGTGTGTTATACTGCTGGGCCTGCTGGAATAAATCATGGACATAAATCAGTGCAACAGGACGCTAAAATATAACATTATCCGCGAACAATTTGATGGGTACAGTTGCTTTGATTTCGCATTGCCACACATCAGATAACCAGAGAAAAATTTGTATTCGAGAATTTTCTTAAAATTCCGGCTTCTCAAGTGGAGACAACTGAGAGGAAGTGACAAGCTTATGGGCATTTGAAAGAATTAAAAAGTTTAAGCAAGGATTAAGAATGCATACTCAGTTCTCAGTACAAAGTATGACGCGAGTTTCTTTCATTTGCACGTTTTGTTGTTTAGTAGCTTTAGCTTGCCCTGCTTCCGCTCCCTCCCGACCCCGTCTTCTGTCATGTTTTTTTTTTTGCATATTGTACAAGAATTTTGCAAGAACAAGCTAGAAGAATTGTGATGGTGCATCTGCAGCTTAATGAAATGCTGAAGTGTGGTTTACATTGTTTACTGTATCTTATTGCCAGTGAGGTCTCGGAAATCAGATGTTTATCACTGTGTTTATAATTATCTCATCTGTAAGTGATATACTGTGTTATTGTTAAATGATGGACTTCACGGAGCAAGTCTTTCTCGATGAGCCAGTTGTCACAACTCAGCTTATCTGATAGAAATTCTCCACCTTTTGTATAACCGAAAGGTTCGTTACAGTGTTCGGAAAATCCGGTTTAAATTACTAGGACCAAAATATCGATAGTAACATTTCGTGCATTGACCTTCTGTGTGTGATTGAGAAGTGACATTTCCTACACTGCAGATGTTCTGCTTATACCACGATGATTTTGTTGCCAATGTGGAGGCGAAGTCGACGTTAAGGTAGCAGAGGTTTTATGTGATGAATCTTTGCCCCATATTCTATATCAGATATAGATGAATCTCATGTTACGAGGGCTTTGTGCCTCCGTCGGTTGGTCTGGAGCACAGGGGAGAGTATATTGAATAAGCAGCCAAGAATGGGCGATCTTGCAGCATGGGGATTGGACATAGGGCTAACAGTCTGTTACTTTAAGCCAGCTTGATGCAAAATTTATCACAGTGCTTTGACATGGAGAGATTCCTTGACATGAAAATTGCTAAAGGACATGAGAGTTTGAATTTGAAGTCTTTCACATCCTGATAATTGTTGAGTTTCAACAGAGGCAAAATATGAGTTTGGGTTATGTTGGCCTAACATGACACGATGTTGTTTATGAATGTGTAAATGAAGTACTTTTGTATTTAATTAAATGTACGTCTAATTGAAAAGCGTTTTAGACGAAGTTCTCACGACGGTTACTATGAAGATTGCGTTGTAACGCTGCGTAGTTCGAAGAGGGCCCTTAGTTTCGGAGGAACATCGCCTCCATTGTCAGGGTCGAAGAGTATGCCAAGCAAATACACCAGCAGAAACCTTCGGCAGGCTCAGTTTAGGTTCCTGCTGCCTCTTGTCTTGGCTTACTGACCGCTTCTGAAGCTGGAGGTGATATATTGCCCTGAAAGGTCGGACTCTCCCTCCGAATTATAAGACGTTACACACCAGGAGACCATAACCTGTGTTTGATTACTTAATTTGAATCATACGTTTAACAGTGATGTTTAGTCTGCAGAGATTCTATGTCGATGGATGAGTTTTGAAGTTTCTATACGATGGGAGTGTATGGACTGGATCCATCTGGCTCAGGATAGGGACCAGTGGAGGGCTCTTGTGAACACGGTAATGAATCTTCGGCTTCCATAAAATGTTGGCGACGTTCTTGAGCTGAAGGACTTGCGGTTTCTCAAGAAGGACCCAGCTCCATTGAGTTAGTTTTGAGGATTCTGGATGGTTAATGGAGATTCTATGTCGATGGATGAGTTTTGAAGTTTCTATACGATGGGAGTGTATGGACTGGATCCATCTGGCTCAGGATAGGGACCAGTGGAGGGCTCTTGTGAACACGGTAATGAATCTTCGGCTTCCATAAAATGTTGGCGACGTTCTTGAGCTGAAGGACTTGCGGTTTCTCAAGAAGGACCCAGCTCCATTGAGTTAGATTTGAGGATTCTGAATAGTTAATGGAGAAAGAGAAAGGGACACTTTGTGGAATAGTTAACAGTACCTTACCGCCATTTGCAAGAAGATATTAAATAAAACAAACAAACAAACCCCATGGCCTGTAGTCCTCAAGCGAATTATACCAAACGAGCGACCGCCACTTGTCGACGAAGTTAGCGCCAACCTTAGCGGATAGAGGGTGTCGCGTAGTCAGCGAAACGAATCCCCACGGCCTTTAATTTCGGTTTTGTAGACCGGATCCGCTATTTCCATGAAACAGCTCCTCATTTATCCTCACGAAGCTGAGTGGGCCCCGTTCAGGACCCACTACTTCTCAGAAGATCTGGTAGCGCCGGGAATCGAACCCTGGATCTCTGGATCTGTAGCCAGGAACTCTGACCACTGCCTATGAGAGGCGGTGGTAGCATTGCAAAATGAACCACAGACCACTGGCCATCCACATTTTGAATCACGGTGAAATGTGTACCAGACTCATTTGTGAATGTTTGTGACGAAGTGAATAGAGATCGCGGTACTTTACCCTGGAGTGTACACAAAGAAGTGAAAGGCGGAGAGGAGTGTAAATTGGATTGAAAGTTTATTGTGTGAGTAAACCTCTAACTGCCTGCTATCATTAGCTGATATGGCGTATCCTGTAATGTGGCAGTAAAGTGGATAGCAAATAAGGAAACTGAGCCACTTGACAGGTTTATAGCTAGCTATAGTGATAAAATACTCACTTAGCTAATTTGGTGTCTCTTAGATGGGGTGAGGATTGCAGAAATGTCTGTAAAGGTTTGGCAGGCTACCTGTAAGTTTAAATAAAATGGTATAACCAACAAGATGTTCTGGCAAGAATTAATCCCTTACTTTCCTTTTATATGACACTGACCGAATAGAAAAAGAAACAAATATGGGGGGGGGGGGTTTGGATACACAGACTCACACAGCAAGGTGAGCAAATAAGCCCTCTTTTCAAAATAAGGAAATTAGGCTAAAACGGCCAAGAAAAGATTGTTTTGAAATATTAAATATCTATTTAATTAAAATATATTGTGTGGAATGGTCCAATAATTAATGAGTGAAGAATTATAAAATATTTGGAAGGAAACAACTGTGGACTAGTTTGAGGTATGATCCTGGCATTTGTCTGGAAGGCTTGGCCTCATCGCCATCTGTGAGCCGATTGTCTAGAAAATTTGGGACCCTCGACATCTCACAACCCTATGGGCCTCCATGGCCTGTTACAAGGATAACTTTACCTTTTTACTACCCATTGTTTTGTATGGATTAAAACATTTGAGGCCTAAACAAAGTGTTGATGCATTATGGAATATAGTACCTTCTTCACTCATGGTGCTCGAGAATTACATATGCAGAAATGGAAAGGTATATTTCAGATGTTCTAGCTGCTCCATATAAGGAGCAGAAGGGAAAACTGTAGCAAGCTCACTAGGCGAACAGGAAATGTTTGTCTTCTAGAAGAAGAGTTTGATAGTTCTTCATGTTTTTTTAATATTATCTCAGTAAGATTTATTTTGTGAAAAGAAATTCTGTTTTATAAGACTTGCGGTTTCCGATATAATTAAGCGTGGAAGCAAACATACCAGAGTCGGTATATTGTGGGTTATTTCCGAACCTGCTTTCCTCTGGGACATGCTGGAGAAGTATGCGTATTTGTGCATTACACTTTTGTCGCTGATCGATATGAGAAATGGGGGAAACATACAGAGAAATAACCAGGACCAAATAAAAGAAAATAACCAGGATTTAAACCAGTGCTGTCTGTTTACAATTTTTATTTTCGGGGATGAATTAGATTTCTGTAATACATATACCAAGTGTCAGCATTAATCCCATTTGAAAGTTCTTGAAAAAGACTTGGTGGTTGGTCAGAATACTCCATGAATATGTGTAATTAATATAAATTAACTGTAACATTAATAACTTGATTTTAAAAATGCATTACAACTTTACTGGAGTCATTCCTTTGTGAACCAATGGAATGGCCTTGGTGAGATCAGAAATTCTTAAATTGTAGTTACACCATTTTCTTGTATATCTACACTGAATATTGTGATGTAGCAATTAATGTTCCTTCTTCATTCAGAATTTTTGGACTTTGTCCATCGTCCGATATTCTAAAAACTAGAAACACAACGTTTTAGAAACTGGATCTGTTCCATCCTCAGTTGAAGGAGTAGACACATACTCCGTGATTGAGGTTAATTCTTTCTAAGGGACCCAACAGGGTAGGAGTCTCCCCCTCACCTGAGGATGGAAACAAATCCAGTTTCTACTACGTTGTGTTCTCTAGGTTTGGGGATACAGGATGATGAGCAAAGTCCAAAAACCCAGCAATTCTGCATGTTATACACCATCATCAAAACCCCATTCCTGCGTCATATTCAGGAGATCCCAGAGTGGAATCTTGATGACTGCTTTTTGTAATTCCAGTGTATCATTCATAATTATATATATTACAAGCAGTTATATAATATTTGCAGTTAAGTACTGCTAAAATCAAGAAATTAAAAAATTGTGCAGCTCCTTGATGTGAATGGTCAGTACCCCCGTGATGCTCTCCACTAATCAGTTGTAGTAACAGCTGTTGTTATGTTTACACTTTCGCAAGGTGCTAAATGTGCCTGAACCGAAAAGCCAGTACTTCAGATTTTCTCTGTTGATGTATGCAGCCTTAGATACATAGCAGTAGTTGAATATACAGTGGTTAAAATAACTTTTAGTTTCCTCCTGTTGGTACTTCATTTTGATGTTTCATATATTTACTGTGACCTAATAGAGATTAAACATGTGAAAATGTATTGTAAAGGGGTGAGGATCGGTGAGGAGTGTCAGAGATCGTAATCTGTTTTAAGGTAATACCATAGCATATGCATGAAGAAACCAGACTAAAATAAAGTCAGGACAGCTGCCAGGAAAGAGGCGTTGAACTTACGGCCTCCAAATTGTGCCTGTTGCTTGTTCCAGTTGTGGGGAGTTACACTCTTTTTGTAAGGTTTATAGTTCAGGGTGACCAGAATTTGGGAACTGTCATCTAGGATACTTATTGGTTATACTGAGAATATAGATCATTTGGACTATTTTTAATTTCCAGAGATTCTTGAAGAGTTATATCTTCTCGGATATAATATTGTGTATCCTTTTGAAAATCATCCAATGTTTCAGAGGAATATGTCTCCCCCATCTTCATGAAGAATAACCCAAGCAAGAAAGCAGCATGAAGCAGGTTGAAAGCTCTGTTTGGCTTTGATCCTGAAGGTGGAGACAACATGTTCCACTGAAATGTTAGTTGATTTTCCACGAACTACATAACATTATATCCAAGAAGATAGAACTCTTCATAATCACCACTGTGAGAACCCCAAACCCTAAAATTTCATTGAATACGAAAGTATGTCTTGACATTGGACGCTTGAAAGACTACCTCAGAATGTAATTTGTGTAACTTTTATCGATAATTCCCAACCTCCTATACAGTGGTTACCGGGGGCTCTTTCCCGGAAGCTAAAGCAGCTGGAGACTGAAGCTGACCACTGACCTCTAACTACTGCCGAAGTCAAGAAAATGTGGATCTGTATGTCCTCCCCTCATACGCCTTCATGGCATAGAGCTTAATTAATTAAGCACAGGACAAATTTATTGTTAATTAGCTCTAGTGGCTGGTTTCATTAGAACTTCAGTTTTTTCTTAATTCATGTAGGTGATGACAGAACTTTTGGTAAAACCAGTGGACCGATGTGACTCGAAATTAAATTTTGTCAGTAAATGTAGCACTGTGATGTTAGGCAGATAGAAGTGCATACAGCTGAGCCGTTAATACCTGATCCTAGCCCATTTGAGGTTGAAAGTGCTATTGCAAAATTGAAACGGTATAAATCGCCAGGTCGTTATCAAATTCCGGAAGAACTTATTCATGCAGGAGGCGAAATATTACATTCTAAGATCCATAAGGTAATTAATTCTATTTCGCATAAGGAGAAATTGCCTGATCAGTGGAAGGAGTCTATTATTATACCAATTCGCAAGAAGGACTATGAAACTGACTGCAATAAATATCAAAGGATATCACTGCTATCAACTTTATACAAAATATTATCCAATATTCTTCTCTTAAGGTTAAGTCCATATATAGATGAAATTATTGGGTATCATCAGTGTGGGTTTTGACGTAAGAGATCAATTACAGATTAGATCTTTTGCATTCATCAGATATTGGAGAGAAAATGGGAGTATGATGAGACAGTACATCAGCTATTTGTAGACTTCAAGAAAGCCTATGATTCAGTTAGGGGGAAGTGTTGTACAATATTCTCATAGAGTTTGGAGTACCCATGAAACTAGTAAGGCTGATTAAAATGTGTTTAAATAAAACGTATCATAAAGTCCGTATAGGTAAACATTTGACTGATAATTTCTCTATCCAGAATTGTTTGATATAAGGAGATGCTTTATCGCCATTGCTTTACAACTTTGCTTTAGAATATGCAATTAGGAAGGTCCAGGAAAACCAGATGGGACTGAAATTAAATGGGACACATCATCTGTTGGTCTATGCTGATGATATGAATCTACTGGGTGATAATGTAGATACCATAAGAAACACGCAGACTTCAATTTACCTTAGTAAGGAGTTTGGCCTAGAAGTAAACACAGAGAAAACTAAGTATATGTTGCTGTCTCATCACCAAAATGCATGGCAAAATCATAACATAAAGATAGTTGACAGATGTTTTGAAAATGTGGCACAGTTCAGATATTTGGGAACGATGATAACAAATGAAAACCTAATTCAGGAGGAAATTAAGAGGGGATTGAACTTGGATAATTTCTGTCCAGAACCTTTTGTCTTCTCGTCTGCTGTCCAAAAACTATAATTTTGCCCGTGGTTCTGTATGGGTATGAAACTTGGTCTCTGTCATTAAGGAAGGAACATAGACTGAGGGTGTTTGAGAACAGGGTGTTAAGGAGAATATTTGGACTGAAGAGAGATGAAGTGACAGGAGATTGGAGAAAACTGCATAATGAAGAGCCTCATAACTTGTACTCTTCTCCAAGTATAATTAGAATGATCAAGTCAAGGAGGATGAGGTGGGCATGTAGCATAAATGGGGGGAAGAGGAACTCTTGAGTAGCTGGAAAATTGGCAGCTTATCAAGAAGGGCTCAGCTCCATGAGTGAGTGAATGTAGCTCTGTTGTGATCTCAAAATTTTCTTTAGGTAGCAGCAGAGACTGGAAGATTAGAATTAGAAGAATATAGTAATAATTCAATATTTTTATGTCATATCCACATTTTTATTGCCACAATACAGTCAGTTATTAAAAATTAAGTTATTCCTAATTACACAAGTCTATAAGGTGTAAAAGCTCCATCATTGAATATGTTAAAGAGTGTGAAACAAGGCTTTATAATGTTTTAAATCAGGTACTTGTCACTTCAGTGTAATACAAATGAAAGTACCTGCTGGCCCCACTTGAGAATCTCTACTAAACGGTATACAGTTATACATTATGATCTCTGACTGTGGTGTTTACGTTTGCAGAGTGGACTTTGTGCAGCGACAGAAATGGAATCTTCTCGTGGTGGCAGCATCCGTATTCAACACCTAACAGCCGCATCCAGTTCCCCTGCAGATGGCAGATCGCGTTTTCCAAAACTGGATGAATGTGCCCATTTTCACTACGAACAAGTTGAACTGGGGCCCTTTCAGGTACAAATACTTCTGTGTCATGGCTAGTAATATGGGAATCTGGTTAACGGATGAATGGAATAATGCATAAATAGATGGAATGATGGATAAGTGATGAATACTGGATTCTATCATAATGCAGCACTGAATAAAACAACCATCTCACATGTGATATGCTTTTACAGGTCTGTCTGTATGATGAGGAACTTAAGCCACTAGCATATGAAGACTCAGAGAACAAGTGGTGGCACGTGGCTGTCACTTCACAGGGGAAAACTTGGGTGCTGAGAAGATCATATGAGAACTTCCGTATGCTGGATAAACAACTTCATCGCTGCATCTATGACCGCAAGTTTTCTGGACTTCAGGAACTTCCACCAGAGGATAATATCCCAGGAGACAAACAAGAGGTGAGTGGGATGATGTTATGAAACATATTGTTGATTCCAAAAAATAAAACAGGATATAACACACTTGAAACATCCATTCTGTGTGAAACATTATTAGGTATTAATGGCGAGACACAGGTTTTTAAGTGATTACTGAATGTGCTGATTGCTTATGACTTGTAAGTGCTATACCACTCTTGCTAAACTACACACTCTACAAATCACAATAGCACACACGATGGTAGCTGCCTCTAATGATGGAGATCCCTCTGCACTTGTACTTAACAGATGTTCACCAACTGCAACTGCTGAATCACGCTAACTACTAACTGCTGGCTTGTGACTTGCTTGTGATTCTTATTGTATAACCTCAGCATAGACCACATAGAAAAAAAGGCACTGCACATAGTTCTTCTCTTGCTGTGTGCATTTCTATTGCCATGGGAGTATGTTTACCAGGCTGTTGCCTAGCAGTGGCTTTTTCTTCTGGCTCTGCTGGACCTCCTTTTAGGCTATAACATTCTTACTAAGCTACATACTCTACAAATCACAATAGCACACACGATGGTAGCTGCCTCTAATGATAGAGATCCCTCTGCACCTGTACTTAACAGTTGTTCACCAACTGCAACTGCTGAATCACACCTAACTACTAACTGCTGGCTTGTGACTTGCTTGTGATTCTTATTATATAACCTCAGCATAGGCCACATAGAAAAAAAGGCACTGCACATAGTTCTTCTCTTGCTGTGTGCATTTCTATTGCCATGGGAGTATGTTTACCAGGCTGTTGCCTAGCAGTGGCTTTTTCTTCTGGCTCTGCTGGACCTCCTTTTAGGCTATAACATTCTTACTAAGCTACATACTCTACAAATCACAATAGCACACACGATGGTAGCTGCCTCTAATGATAGAGATCCCTCTGCACCTGTACTTAACAGTTGTTCACCAACTGCAACTGCTGAATCACGCTAACTACTAACTGCTGGCTTGTGACTTGCTTGTGATTCTTATTGTATAACCTCAGCATAGGCCACATAGAAAAAAAAGGCACTGCACATAGTTCATATCTTGCTGTGTGCATTTCTATTGCCATGGGAGCATGTTTACCAGGCTGTTACCTAGCAGTGGCTTTTTCTTCTGGCTCTGCTGGTCCTCCTTTTAGGTGATTTGGTGAATATTTAATTGGCGAGAATGTTAGATTAGCCATATAGCAGCTATATGGCATCAGGCTTCAAGTAGATTTCATATTAATGAATGATAATTTTGCACTTGGTCCTTTCAAGAAGTAAATAAAGCTTTCGGTTTATCATCATTATTTTATTTGTTCTTTTCTGTTTCTAATCATATTTTTCATATGGAATAATAAGTAAAGAGTGTTATGATATCACGTTTCTTATAAAATTGTCATATACAGAATTACTGGGTTTTAGGACTTTTTCCGTCATCCGGAATTCTAGGTAATAGAGGACACGACGTTTCTGAAACTGTATCTCTTTCCATCTTCAGGTGAGAAGGGAAGACACCTACTCAGTTGGGCCCCTCAGAAAGAGCTAATCTCAATCACTGTACCCAGCTGAGTAGGCGTCTTCCTTTCTCACCTGAAGACCGAAACAAATCCAGTTTATGAAATGTCGTGTCCTCTAATACCTAGAATTCCGGACGATGGAGAAGGTCAAAAAACCCAGTAATTCTGCGTGTCATCCACCACCGTCAGAACCCTGTAGAATCTAAAGAAATATATGTAACATGTTGTAATTTTAGCCTGATGAAGGCAGAATGTTAAAAAATATGTAATTAACTGAGTTATACTAGTATATCTGTTTGTACAGATGGCCTATCTCATATATTACTAATAAAAAATATAATATGATGCCCTGGTACACCATTTAATTACAAGGTACTTTTTTAAGAATTTGTTCAGTATCTGATGAATGTAGAAATTGTGATCAGTAGCTGATCTGTTATGTCGAAATCCACATTGGTGAACCATGATTATTTTGTGTACATATGGAGTTAACACTGAGGGAAGAATGTTGGATTAATTTTGCATGAAGTTGATGAAGTATTATGCCTTGATAATTATTACAGCCAGTTCTGTTAGCCTTCTTGTAAACAGGTGCAGTGACAGACTTACAGCAAAGTGTCACCATTGCTTAAATGGGGAGCATTCCCTTTCTGGGCCCATTCAATTCACATTTGCCCAGTAATACCAAAGTATTGCTTTGTGGAACTAACAAATTTCTGATAACAGATGTCTTCTGGGTCAGGAACCACAGCGTGATAGTACAGTTTCATAACACAGGAAGACTGAATTTGACCACATCCTGCCGTGATGCTGTGTTTATCATTTGGTATTATAAGGTGGAGCTGTATGAGCCTACAGCATGAATAGCAGTAGGCATACACTTCTTGTGATGTGAAAATATTGAAATCGTAGCTTAGCGATTATATTGGCTTAAAGATTTTTTTTATGGAGGTCAAATGAAATGTATGAATGTATGAGGGGTAGGCCTCCTCGGCCCTTACACCGCAACCTACAGTGGTCTCTTGTGTAAATACATATTATTAAGGATGGCCCAAGATGTGAAAACCAGGTATGAGAATGTATTTTTCTTTTGATATGATGCTAATTGGGTCCGCTTTCGCCATGACATCACATGACTTGTAGTGTTAATTGAAGTGGTGGCCCCCAGATATGGGATGGTAGCTGCAAATGTATTGCATAAGCAGTAGTGGACAGCTGACAAGGAGTGATCCTCTAGAATATGGGTTGGGTGGGGGAGATTAACATCTCACCATAAGAACAGCTGCCACACTATGAAATGTTGCACAGTCTTGTACTTGATCTTTGTAATTTGTAAGCTGAACATACATCATAAGAATGATCAAAGCATGGAGAGTGAGACTGGCACGACATGTAGCATTCATTGGGAGAGCTGAGAAATGGTTACAAAATTTTGATTGGAAAACCTGAAGGGAAGACCTGTACCAGTATTTGGGAGGATGATATTGAATGAGCAGCAAAAAGAAATGGGGTGGCAGATTGTGGATTGGATGTGCTTGAGCCAGGGTGAGGACCAATGATGGCCTTCTGTAGACAAGATGAACCTTCAGGTCGCATAAAGTATGGGAACTTCTTGAATAGCTGAGCAACTTCTGGGTTTTCAAGCAAGACTCTTGTCCATAGAATTAGTTGTGTATGTAGGTAGTTAAGGTTGGCTTGAGATGTGAAAATAAGGTACTAGAATGTATTTTCCTTTTTTGGTATCATGTAGTTTTATTGTTTACAGTACTTATCAGTCCATTTCATTGGGGTTAACATTTCACTTCTCAACCATCACTACATGATTTGATTTAATATTGGTACATTTTTAAAAGTCATACATTTTGACATGAATTAATCCAAGTCAGATAAAAGACTAAAAATAGCCATGTTCCTTTCAGGAGAGCGTACGTGGCTTGTTGACAGAATATCTGAGCCGCTTCTCCCAGATAGCTGGCAATCTAATCAACTGTGGCCCAGTGTTGAACTGGCTGGAATTGGACAATCGAGGGCGCCGGATTCTGGTTCCAGACGGAGACAATTGTCCCATAAATACTCCTGCTGTTGCTGCAGCATATTCAGTCAAAAGATACACAGCTCAGGCTGGGGATGAGATTTCATTTGAGGCAAGTTCCAGGTTCTTTGTGTTTGTCGTCTGGCCTCTACAGATATTTTTTCAATTCTGTGTGTCAGGAGGGCTTAAATTGAACTCATTTCAATAATGATATTGTTATGGTTGCATATCTGCATACAGGCAATCAGTCTACCTTATTTCTAATCTCACGGTAGATTACAGCTAATACTGCTCGATATATTTTCCGTACCAGCTTCACTGTGGCCCAAAACTGAATTTGGATACATTTCAGGAAAGACTGCTAATTTTAAACTGTTTGTGAATCTGTTAGTACAGCATATATTTTTGGCATACATACAGATGGGAAGATACACGACAGATAGGCACTCTGCACCTCTCTGGATATGCCTACAAATTGCAGTGAAAGATAAAGTGTTCTTGGGGAATCGTAAGGTAAAGTTGTCCCTGTGCTTAACTAATTAAGCACTATGCCATGAAGGTGTATGGGGGAGTGGATGTATAGATCTGAATTTTCTTGACCTCGGTATTAGCTGGAGGTGAGTGGTCAGCTTCACGCCCCTGCTGCTTTACCCCTGGGAAAAGAGCCCCCTGTACCCATTGGATAGGAGGCTGGGTGGGCCTGAGCTGCTCAGGACAACTTGAAGAAGAGAGAATTCTTGACACTACCAGGGCTCAAACTTCAACCCCTCAGTCGTCCAGCCCGTAGCTAGTCGCTATACCAACTACACTATCCCAGATGGAATGTGTGAAAATGGAATTAGAATTCAGTGTTTCAGAGATGTGTTCTTCTCTTAAGTGTTGGATGCTGCAAAATCCATGGTTTCAGTCTGCAAGTAAACTATACTGACCAAGCAACTGCCGCTTGTTGGCAAAGTTAGTGCCAGATTTAGCGGATGGAGGGTGTCACGTGGTCAGTGAAATGAATCCCCATGCCATTAATTTCGGTTTTCTAGACCGGAGCCACTATTTGCTTGAAATAGCTCCTCAGTTATCCTCAGGAGGCAGAATGGATCCCATTCCAGACCCACTACTTCTCAGAAATTTTGGTAGTGCCGGGAATTGAACCCGGAACTCTGGATCTGTAGCCAGGAACTCTGACCACTAGACCTCAGAGGTGGTCATGTCCGTCCTCACATGACAGATTTCCCGTAGTCAAGTAAGGCAAGTTGTAGTTTAACCTCTTGTTATTGTAAATATTAAGCAGACTTCAACGTAGTATTTTTACTTATATTTTTCCTTGTATATGAGTTATATTATCATAATTGTATGCCACAATGGGTAGATGAAGTGAAAATGAAGCCAGACCAGTGTCTTACATAGATTTTTAGGGATAACAACTTGCACTGAACATTGCAGTCTGGTGGGTTGCACTCTTTCATAATCAGTAGGTTCCAAGTCTCGGCCCTGACTGAATTGTTGTTGTTTTCCTCAATCCCTCCATCCAGATGCCAGGATAATACCTCAAATTAGGCCATGGCCACTTCTTTCCCCAGTCATTTAACAATTTGATGCAGTCTTAACTAGTGAAAATACCATTAAATATACCATAAATGCCGTGACCCACCCCCAATTTAATATTCCTCTATTTAGTTTTCTCTCTTATAAGGTTTCAAATGTGGGGTTGTATGTGTTGATGTGTGTATCATTCATATGTAAGTTAAGTTCACCAATTCTATAAGTGTGATATCTCACTATTTGAGATCATATAGCACCACATACACCCAGTCCTCTTTATAAAAGCAGAATTAGTTACACAGAATGCTCATAATCTCTGCCTACACAAACTAAGCAACAACATAGCCAGCCCAACAGCATGGTAAAATCTGCAATTCACTGTAACATACATAATTATAAGAAGTAAGCTAACATACAAAACATTAAACATAACAGATAATATATAATAATATATTCCTTAACACATTACAGGCAAATGCATGTAATAACACTACGTCGACATCTGTAAGAGCTGCGTTAATACCACACATAAGTACAACTACAAACAACTACCCAAACTTACAAAACTAACAATAACAAAAAAATATAGAACACAACACATTATGTATACATCCAATATTGCCAGATATTCTCTCAAATAAATATTGTAACCGATTTGATCAAAGCTTTGCCAGGCAACAGCTCTGTAAACATGGTCCAACACACAACAGTAGATGAGGCTGTGTTTTCTATGTCCTTCACGCTGAGCAGTGGTGGAACATTGGGGTTATGCAACCCATTTCCAACACGTTTCCACATATTGGACCGTGATAAGAAAGCAGCAATGTCATCAACAATAGAGACGGTGTTTTCTGTGGGGTCTGTTCATAGTGCTTGTAAGAGAAGGAAGTGACAGAATTCGTTTAGGGCAGTTACAAGCCAGTTGTAAGCTGGAGGAATGAAGAGATCCAGGAGGGTTCAGCAGTTGAGAGTACATGGACAAGAATAGAGCATGTCCTTAGTGAATTGTGAAGATTTATTGAGTACAGAATAGGACAGTGGAGTACAGAATGAATGAAGATGAAATAACAGGAAAACTTCATAGTGATTTGAAGTGCTAATTTCTGTGTTGAGATCCGACTAGTGGAAACAGAGAATCCCAGTGTGTGTGCAGTGGTGGACTGGAAAGTGTGAAAATCGCCTGTAGCACTGTATTAATGGTAATTAAGAGAACTCGTAAAGGAAGTGCTAATCAATCCAATCATCAGAACTAGAACCCATTACTTTCATCACGTGTATCACCCTACATATGACAATATCTTTTATTGAATACCTGGTGACTGAAACAAAAAATAACATTAAGATGTTTTAATTTTAATTTTTAATTCCAATCTTAATTCAAACTGTATATTTTAATTAATAACATCGCATTCACACGCGATATGTAATTTTTACATACAATGGAACAATTTTTGGCAAGATAAACGGCACCTGATGATGGCTGTGTATGGCGGAAACATGTAGTGAGAGCAAAGTAGGATGACAAGTGCAATATTATGTTTCAGTTTAGTTATCATTTAGTTTGTTTGTTCCAAAATTATTCTCATAAGGATTAAAACAGTGTGTTGCTGTGAAAGTAAATGTATAATTTCTTTCTAGGTGAAGGAAATGAGTTCATGAGAGAAGTTTTGCTTGTTCTGCTGTGATTGTTTCTGCTTGATGCTTGAGGCCAGTTTACAGTTATTTTCTACCTATGTCCAGACAGCATTTTCAGAATATTTTGTTTTAAACACAGTCTACATCTTTGTGTTACTTAAGCATTATGAAGAGCCTCGTAGTCTTATGATGGACTATTAAAATTTGCTTAGTGGGGGGTGGAGTCCAACTGGGTCCACTCGGCATGGCGGCCACTGATTGACCTATTGTAGCCTGCCCCGGGTGATTATGATGATGGAGAATTTGGTGGAATGAAGATTAGCAGGGAAAACCGAAGTACTTGGAGAAAACCCGCCCCAGCGCCACTTTATTCACCACAGATCCCACTTGACCAGATCCGGGATCAAACCCGGGCTGCTGCAGTGGGAAGCCAGCGACTAACCGCTTGAGCTATGGCGCGGCCACTATGATGGACTATGGCTACAGACATGTCAGTTGGAGCATCAGTGGATATGTCTTGAAACAGAATGCATTGTGTCACCTACAATAAATGGAGTTTGATGTAACAATTTTATAAATGTACGGTTTTGATTTCCGAGTTTTAGTTCAGTTTTATTTGTTTGCAGGTGGGAGACATGATTTCTGTTATTGACATGCCGCCTCCTGAAGAATCTGTATGGTGGCGGGGTAAGCGAGGCTTCCAGGTCGGTTTCTTCCCATGCGAGTGTGTGGCAATTATAGGAGACAAGGTGCCCCATAACTTACAACTTCCAGCGCAACTTGTCCAGCGGCCCACACCTGATCAACCTAGCAAACCTGTCTTGAGGAAGCATGGCAAGCTGATTGCTTTCTTCCGTTCATTCATTCTATCTCGCCCGTCAAGACGACGGCTCAAGCAATCAGGGATATTAAAGGAGAGGGTTTTTGGCTGTGACCTTGGAGAACATTTGCTCAATTCTGGCCATGAAAGTAAGTTCACACTGCTGTACTCTACTTCTCATATGTAGGCAGTCAGCCCTGTTCTGACTTCATATCCTCAACCCATCTGTGGAGTATAAGTATTCAAAATTTGTAAGTGGAAACCTTACCAGCACACCCAAACAACCCCCAACCTGGAAAATTATGTCATTTCTCTGTTTCTGGTACCTATCTTCCTACCTGTCTTTTGAGGGTGAACTTCTGAATAGCTTTGCTGCCAAGAGAATTGTGTTTGAGGTTTTCAGTACTCATGAACCCCCACATTGTACTAAGGTGGAAATATGGCCGTGCCATAGCTGAAGCGGTTAGTCACTGGCTTCCCACCGTGGCGGCCTGGGTTCGATCCCGGGTCTGGTCAAGTGTGATTTGTGGTGGACAAAGTGGTGCTGGGGCAGGTTTTCTCCAAGTACTTCGGTTTCCCCTGCCAATCTTCATTCCACCAGTTGCTTCACGATCACCCTCACCTATCATCTGGGGCTGGTACAATAGGCCAGAAGTGGCTGCAGTGCAAGGGACTTAGTCCCACCCCAGTAGCAATAAAAAAAGTTGGAAATAGTATCAGGACGGTTTTCATTACTTTGGATGCTAAAACAAGGATGTAGGGAGGTAACTAGGCGTATCTCTTTATACTTTCCATACGGCTAGTGTAACCGTGTGATCGATACTTGCTTGTGTGGTAGATGGGAAATTTATAGGCAAGCAGCATAAGTGAATGCACGGAAATGCAATTTTCTGCATTCTGAGCACAGTAGCAGAGAGGGTTGTTGGCATGTTGCCCTTGCTTTGTTAGGCTGAGAATGGAAATGCAGTTTTCGGCATTCTGAGCGCAGTAGCAGAGAGGGTTGTTGACATGTTGCTCTTGCATTGTTAGGCTGAGAATGGAAATGGGGGTGGCGTTCTTTGAGGTCCTGAGAGAACCTGTGTAGTCTGAAATATTGCTGCCAGTATTGCATTGTGACATGGAGCCAAGAGGAATGTTCACAGTTTTATCACACTGAGAATTTTGGGGGAATGTAAATATACATGTATGAATGGAAGTGAGAAGGATAATTTTTTTCAGCATATTTGAAATTCCCTCAGCATTTTGACAGAGTGAAATTTAAATATTTTTCATCACCAGATGGTTAGGTTTGGTGTGTTAGGATTGGATGGGCATGTAGCAAATGCAGTTCAAATTTTTTATTTGGAAAGCTTTTGGCAAGTGGCAGCTTGAAATACCAAGATGAATTTGGAATTGTAATGTGTCTTGTAAAATAGGTTGTGGTGTATTAGAATGGATTCTTGCACATGAGTAACTGTTAATTTCAGATTAATTAATTTTATGTGGACTGAAAGTTCTTTTGTTTCAGGAGACTTAATATATGGAAATCTTCTGTTTCTAGTTCCAATGGTTCTGAAGTGTTGTGCAGAGTTCATTGAAAGCCGTGGTATAGTGGACGGTATCTACCGACTCTCTGGCGTTACTTCAAATATCCAAAAGCTCAGGTAAGATTTGGTGCTGCTGTGTTATATAGAAGGCTATATTCCAATTCTTGTAATGTACACACTTTGTTGGAATCATAATTAAGTGCTTTTTGTATGATTAACAGAGTGATATACAGAGTCTGGCAGATACTTGTAACTTATGTTTGATTCTTCAAAGGCCTTTGGTAGTTGTTAATTTTGTCATTTTCAACTGCCTGAGCTGTATTTGCTATTCATAGCATTAAGAAGTTTGCTGTTCTACCATTTTCAGATGATTGGTTGAAATACTGATAGATTTTTATTATTTTTTTATTATTAGTGGGAGTTGGAATCAAATCCAGAGCCTTTTGAATTCTAGGCTGGTATGCTGACTACTAGAAATTAATAATAAAATGTCATAGTGGTAGCCATTCAGTCCCATCATTTGTACTCTTTGTGGTAAAGAGATAAGCAGCTCAAAGGCAGGGGTGCTGGATAATGTTCATCCAAATTTCGCAGAAATCTGTTAGTTGACTTGTAAATTATTAGGGACAGATGCAGAGGCAGATGAACATATGGACCTGATGTTACTGCAGTCCTCTTTTTTGCTTTAAAATAAGTAAATAATAAAAAAGGGCCAAGAATATTGGTCCCAGTGGGATAGTTTTAAAATTTAAGGTGACCATATTTTGAATAGTTAACTAGAAGGAGATGAGGTTAAATTTGATTTGGTTAATCCTGGTCCGTCACACTAGCAGTATTATAAAAAGTATCAACTCCGTCCAGTGTGATTGAAAAATGTTTTTCTTTTATATTTCATCCTTTATATTCATGACATTGTAATTATATTGTATGTATTTGACCAATCACATTGTAATAGTAGTTTCTGCTTGTATTGATATATACTTCTGAAGATGGTCTCTCTAACCAAGACACGCCAAGGATGGAAGATTAAAAATAAAAACATTTATCAGTCACACTGGATGGAGTTGATAACCTTTTATAAAAGAGATGTGGTTATTTATTTATGTATTTCGCAGTACAGATTCTTTCCAGGTTAGACAGGGCTTGACTTACACAAATCAAACTTCATGTAACAACGAAAAAAAAAAATAAGTTGCATGTGGAAATTTTACATCATTGAGCTAGCAGAACACTAGCATAACAGATTACGACAAAGTACCTGGTTATGTTACCTTATGTGCACGGTGTCAGTTGCATATCATTTTCATCACTTTCTATGTTGATTGTATGTACCTCATGTTCTTTTGCAGAATACAGAACTTTCACCTTCACAATCAAGGCTGATAAGCACAAGAGTGATTCTGAAGGCCATATTTTTATTACCTGTGTTGTACTATGAAACTATATAATATGAGACATATATATACAGTTTCCGACTTAGTAAATTTTGACTTCTGTAACATTTGTCAGAGCTGAAGCCTTACGTAAGTTGTTTACTGTATGTGCTATTGATTTTTCTATTTTCTATTCTGCCCCCCCATAATGATAGATTACTTATATTTGTGTTAAAAGCAGTTTTTAAGTACTTGGGTCAGACTTGAGGGATGCAGAGACATGAATATTGTGTGTATCAGATCATAACATCCCCACTGAAAGCCGCAGTTGATGTGTAGCACTTTTGCTTCATGTTCAGAGTCCAGATCTTGGCTTAAAGACCAGTTGTCCTGCTAAAGGTTTTTGTTCTCGTTAGTCCCTTGAAGCATATTCTGGAATAGTACCTTAAATTAGACCGTGACTATTTCTTTCTACTTCCTTTTCAATTTATTGTTTACTAATTTGCCCTGTCATTTGATACTATATAATCTTAACAGCTGAAGTACTGTAATGACCACAGAACACATCCTTTGACACCTTTGCTGCCATAAATAAGTTTGGCTATATACAGGTGCCATTTCCAACCACCATAAAGAATTTTGGTCATTTAAGACTACACTTTAAAAAGGGCAACAATTTTTCTTTCTCAAATCATTTTGTGTAAATAGTTTCTTCTTGTTTTACTACATGGTACATATGGCTACATTGTGTGATTTCGTGGACATACGTAGATCATTTTCAGTTCATTTCTTAACCGTGAAATACTGCTCTATACTAGTGCACTGCTAAGAGTGGCAGGCTATGAAGTAAGCCAGCTGTAAAGGATGATAATTTAAATATTTACAGAAATGCGTTTGATGAAGATCGGGTTCCAGCTCTCTACGAGGATGAAGCAATTCTCCAAGACATACATTCAGTTGCGTCTCTGCTCAAGATGTATTTTCGTGAGCTTCCAAACCCTCTGTGTACATACCAGCTGTACCACACTTTTGTAAATGCTGTTCAGTCAAGCCAGGAAGAGGGCTACAGACTCCTTCGTATGAGGGACGCTGTGCAGAAACTACCACCTCCCCACTACAGGTATTTTAGAAGGGGGAATTATGATATATTTACTCATATGTCAGGTAATAAACCAAAAAATCTGTGTCAGTATAAGTAAGTAGCTTTCATAGTTTGACTCTATTTATACTTACAGCATTGCAGCTGTTTTATTTCTTAAACTATATATATATATATTTTATTAATATTGGAAGAAACCAGTAGTCAACAGATCAGTGTCAGCGTCAGCGTCAGCGTCAGTTCAGTATTCTCACTTCAGTTTAACAGTCTGGCAAACCATAATATCACGTCATGTCACAGTTCTTTATTTGCTCGTCAAGAAGAGGCCTTGTCTGGGGAAACTGAGGGTTCAACTGGGATCAGTGTTGGTGGCTCTGATGTCCCTGTCTGCAAATGACGAGAGGACTTTCAGGATTTCGCACTGCCAGTAGCCCTGCTTGGTTCAGCATACATTTATAACCTTTGGCTCTGCATGGGCACAGTCAGTGAATATTAAATGGGCATCAGACTGGAGTATTTTGGTTTTAGATAAAGTGAAAGCAATGTTTGGGGCCCATAGTGGACCCAGTAGATGTCTGAGTGCTTAAGGGGTGTCTGGAGGTTGTCCCCTCCCCATATCAGTACTCAGTAGTCAATGCATCGCTTTGAATTCTTCTTGTGGAACTTTCTAATTTGACTAACCAGTACTTTTCACTTTGTACTTCAGCAACAGTTAGGTGATTTTATGAGAAACTGATATCCAAAGCAGAGGACATGTTTATTATATTTGTTAAAATTGTATAGTTTAGTGATAAACTTAAGCATTCATCTGGGATATTTATGAAGATTGATAGAATATGTCATGCCTTTGAAAGTGCGTGCTGTAAAATAGTTTGTGCGGGGATTGTGTTTACAGAACTCTGGAATACTTGATGCAGCATTTAGCTCGTGTAGCAAAACATGGGCACATGACAGGCATGACCCCTCGCAATGTGGCCATTGTATGGGCTCCAAATCTTTTGCGCTGCAAGGAACTTGAAGTGGGTGGAGTGGCAGCACTGCAAGGTGTTGGGGTTCAAGCTGTTGTTACAGAGTTCCTTGTCTGCTACACCGACCTCATTTTTTGTGATGGTCTTCCATCAATAGGCAACTTGCCTCATCCTCAAGGTAATGCAGTTTGCGGAAAGTCTTCAAGTTTATACCTTAACTTTTGTTAATGGGCTTTATTAACCCATGCGTAAGAAATGATTTGAGAATTATTGGCAGGTGTGATGATACTGTTTCAAGTATAGGCATTGTTTATAAAGTTACCTTACCATTTAGAATTATTGATTGTAAGCACATGTAATGAGAAGGAGGTTGAAGAACTCTGCTTGTTGCCTGCTTCATGCCATTTTCTTACCTGGCTTACTTTTTTTACCTTGAAGGTGGAGGCGATATGTTTCTTTGAAATATCAGTTGACTTTCACCGGACTTTGCATAATTGTATCCCAGAAGATACAGTTCTTCATAGTCACAACTTAAAATCCAACAAAGAATTGGTTAATTTAAAAAATATACCTGCAGTTTATTTTATTGAAAGATGCGTTTTAGTAATTTCAGACTACATGCTATACAAAAGATGAACAGCATAATTGACATGCACAATTACTTTATTTTTAGTAATTGTCTTATATGGCCGTGCCATAGCTCAAGCAGTTAGTCGCTGGCTTTCCACCGCGGCAGCCCGGGTTCGATTCTGGGTCTGGTCAAGTGGGATTTGTGGTGGACAAAGTGGCGCTGGGGCAGGTTTTCTCTGAGTACTTCGGTTTCCCCTGCCAATCTTCATTCCACCAATTGCTCCACAATCACCCTCACCTATCATCTGGGGCTAGTACAACAGGCCAGAAGTGAGCACAGTGCCCCACTAGCAATAAAAAAAAATTGTGTTATATCTAACAGATCCTTCAACCTTTGCTATCCTGCTAAGTCACAGGACCAAGAGTATTTTCTCATAGCAAGTGTACTGAGTATTATTTGGCTTCAGTTTTTTTAAGTATCTGCTTTGAGTCATTATCAGGCCACCAGCTTGTCTTCTGTATTGATGCCCCTCCACCCTGAACTCTCTCCATGCAAATATTAGGATGCTCTTTAACATGGGCATTGCCTGCTTCTTGTCTGCTCCTTTTCAGTTGTCTGTATAATATAATCTTCTAATATGACAGAGTTGCTGTGTAGAGAACTTAGTGTAGTGTAAACTGTAGTACACTGTCTACATTTGTTTGCCTTTATTCATTGTTTCCAGTAACTCCAAAACGCAGTCGGCCTAAATCTCTTGCCATTTCCACACCAACCAAATTGCTGTCTCTTGAAGAAGCCCGCACACGAGCATTATTGTCTTCAAGCAAGGCAGAGCAAGAGTACATTGAAGTTGGTGAGTTGTATGTTTTATTGTACAGAGAATCTGTATATAAATAGATGCTTTTCCATCTAGGTTTTGCCATGTTTCTTTTCTTTTAGGTTTTATTAATAATTCTTGCTTTCATTATTTGACCCTGTTTTTTGTAATTTCACTTGTTACTGTGCATGCACTGTGTATGTGTGGAGGTGGGGGGGGGTGTACACACACCCACATTGGGCCATATCCTTTACCAGCTGATCCCAGTCCACACCTTCATACTCTCTCTGTCAAAAATCGGTTTATGTATCATCTGGAATCCATGTTTATTTCTTCTTCACTTGGGTGTATCCACTAAAATATACATTTGTCTTGATGCATTGTCTTCAGATACCTTCAAGGTATGCTTTTCACTCAGGGTGGCAAAACAACAGGTGGAGTTACATATTTTAATCATGAGGTATTTTGAGAGGAGCAGTAGACAGAGGGGTTCTGAACTGAAAGGTTTAAAAGATTTATAGGTAGTACAAATATTATGTTTCTGGACATTATCCATCAACCTGTTTTTATCTAAAACGCTGTTCTGTTTATATTTCAAAATACAACTTTTCAAAAACTGGATGCCGTCTGTGTCTTCAGGTAAAACTTACTCAGTTGGGCCCAATTGATAGAGCTAGTCCCTAGTAAAAAAACAGTAATTCTGAGGTTTTGCTGGTGTATAAGATGCAGTTTTTTACCCCCTCAAAAATTACCTTAAATTCTCTGTGCATTGTATACACTGGTGCAGATTAAAAGAAAAATTCTTAGTTTTCCCTTTCTAAACTATTATGCTTTTGTCAAAAAACTCAGTAATTCTGAATGTTTGCCAGAGTATAAGGTGCAGTTTTTTCTCCTAAAATTACCTACAATATCTCACAACATTTTTATACTGGTGCAGATTAAAAGAATTTTTAATTTTCCCTCTTTAAACCATTATGCTGCATATGCACTGGGAAATATATGTCATTTGTACAGGCAGTGCTATTGAGACAATAATAGAACATCTATTGTTTTCCTTCCACCATTGTCTTTTTCAGCTTTTGCCCAGGTGGTCTGGCCTTTCTCACTTAATGTAATTTTTGCAATATGAATACTGTGCAGGTGGTGGACCAGCAAACCTTCCAGCCAAGTACCATACAGTCATTGAACTTCCAGGGTCCAGCAGGAAACGCAGTGGATCCTCCAGTAAAAGATCTCCACTAGGCTGGAAGTCATTTTTCAGCAAATCTGGACGTAAAACCTCAGGACCCCAGCAACATAAAGCTTCCATTCCGTCAGACTTGGGACTCAATCGGGTCAGTGTTAAGTTTAACCCACTGAAACAATACATATTAGAACAGAGTAAGAACAGTAGTCTTACGACCAAAGCAGACGTGACAAGACAGCTGTTTTCCTTGCTCTTGTTGACTTGGTGAATTCACATTTTATACATTTGCACCCAAAATTGGATTCTCCTAATCCCATTGATGGAATGGTGGAAAAAATAGTAGATGACAGTGGAAATGTGAATGTCTTCTGCCCCTGGTAACTTAACAAGTGCACAAGAGAGTACCTGTAACTGTATGAATTAGTTTCTGGCTGCAAAATGCATGCACTTTGCCTCACTAACCACGTGGAACCTACTGTCATGTGTCAGAGTGCCATGGTACACACCATCGAGGCAGACTTGTTTTTGATTTTGAATCAGAATTGGTGAAGCAGTTAGGATTGAAGTCTAAGTGGTTTTTATGGTAGCATACGAAGGGGGACCCAAAAATAACCGGAAACGACCTGTTGCACGCGCATGCTTTGTAGTTACGAGTTGTGCTGCTAGGTGGTGTTAGCTGGGGGTCCCCCGCGACTTAGTGAGCTGGCGTCAGTCTGAGTTAAGTGGTTTGTCTGTGGTGCTCTGTTGTGTGCGTTCCTGTTTCAACCCTTTGGCGATTAGTGAGATGGCCGACCAGAAGGAACAAAGAGTGTGCGTGAAATTTTGCTTTCTGTTAGGGAAAACTGCACTTCACTCTTCAAGTCGTGGCAAACATTCATGCGGTTTTCTCTTTGGTCATCTCCGAGCAAGCGAGGAACAAATTTTGCAGACACCCGTCTCATGTGCAAACCTTCGGTTAAAATTCGCTGGACTGTGCTCCATGAGATGTTCGTTTCCTCAGAAAGTTGGTCAATGGTCTTTCAACGATCTTCATCAATTTCACGCACACTCTTTGTTCCTTCTGGTCGGCCATCTCACTAATCGCCAAAGGTTTGAAACAGGAACGCACACAACAGAGCACCACAGACAAACCACTCAACTCAGACTGACGCCAGCTCACTAACAGTTGCGGGAGACCCCCAGCTAACACCACCTAGCAGCACAACTCGTAACTACAAAGCATGTGCGCGCAACAGGTCGTTTCCGGTTATTTTTGGGTCCCCCCTCGTATAACACTCAGGATTAATTCCTGTTAGCTAGTCCATCTCACATGCAACTTGCTTTTTGAAACCTTAAAAAATTTTAAACATTAAAATTGCTTCTATATCACTGGGTATATCCCAAAAGTAAACTTACAGATGGAAACACAGCAGTTTCATCAACAATTTTAGACACACATGAAGATGACCATTGTTGGTTGAACCATGTATATGTATACAGGGTGTCCCAGGAGGAATGTGCCAAACTTCGGGAGGGTGTTCCTTATGTTAAAGTATGCCGATATAACCCAAAACACCTATGTCCAAAGTTGAACGGTTACGGAGATAATGGCCAGAGAAGTGTCAAACTTTGACCGGGGTTACACACTTGTTGATTACAAAATAGATATTAAAACTGGCAGGAATATGTGGATTCTGTAATGTTAATAATGTACGTAACATCAAACCAACTTGTGAGTGACGGAAAGCCATAAAATTGAAGTACAAAATACTCGCTCGCCATGTCATAATTGTCCTTAGGTTTCCAAGCAGTATACATAACACATGACTGGCGTGCGATGACGTAATATGGCTGCGCTATGAGCCGACCACATAACTCTTATTATACCTACATTCACGGATAATCTCTTTTGGAATTTCGTTTCCATTATCTCATGTGGATTATTATGGGACCACGTATGCACATTTCGTAAATTATTTACACCGTCCAGGGTAAAAGACGCCTCATCACTACACATGACACATGAATGGCAAGCGCTGGTGTAACATGACTGACTGCATATTCTGCTATAAGCCAACTACATAAGTATTAAAATACAGTACCTGCTTTATAGTAATTGTTCAAAGTGTCCTCCGCCAGCTGCAATGCAGTTTTCGGCACGCATCATGAGGGATTGGGTAGCAGAAGCAATGTTGCCTGAATGGTGACGTATGTGCTCTGCCGCTGCAAAAATACGATTCCGCAGTGCTTCTCGGGAATCGACCTTAGTTTCGTAGACTAAGGTCTTCATGTGGCCCCAGAGGTAATAATCTAGAGGCGTAAGATCTGGCGACCTCGGTGGCCATGCAATGGGACCACCACGACCTATCCAGCGGTTAGGGAAGGATTCATCTAAGTAGTGTCTCACGTGCTGAGTATAATGTGGAGGAGCCCCATCATGTTGGAAGTACATTTTCCTCCTTATCGTTAACGGGATGTCTTCCAACAAACATGGTAACTCATTCCTTAGGAAGGCTCCATACGTGTTTCCAGTTAAATTGTTGTGAAACACAAAAGGTCCGATCAACCTGTTCCCAAGCACACCACACCATACATTCACAGAAAATCTCTTTTGGAATTTCGTTTCCATTATCTCATGTGGATTATTATGGGACCACGTATGAATATTTCGTAAATTATTTACACCGTCCCGGGTAAACGACGCCTCATCACTGAATAAAATGACGCTTAACAGTTCGGGATGAGCTTTTATCCAGTGGCAGAAATCCATACGCTGAGCATGGTCGCCTGGTTCCAGATGTTGTACCCTTTGATCATGGTAAGGATACAGGTCTTCGTCATGTAAAGTTCGCCACACCTGCATACGTGATACGCCGATGCGAGAGGCCATTCTACGAGTGGAGAGACGCGGACTTCTATCAATCATGCGAAGAATGTTCTCTCGTGTGTTTCTCATTTGTACATCCTCCCTTTCCGACTGCACAGAAACACTCGGAAGAGAACCAGTCTCACGCAATGTCTGGTGAATTCGCGTAAATACACTTCGAGATGGAATCCTTCGATCGGGAAAACGCCTTTGGTACTCTTCAACAGCAGCACGTGCATTGCCACCGCAAAATCCATACACAAAATGCATATCACAATACTCGACGTGTGAAAACACAAAAGGCATTTCAGCAACTCATCACACAACTAATTTACCACCCATTCACGACCCCACAGCAAACTAATCTGTAGGCAGCGCATGAGCTTACGCTAGTGTGACTCGCGGCACTCAAGGACAAACAGATAAGGGTCTCAGCTGACAGGTATGTATAGTGCGTGGACCTGCAAGAAGACCACACTTTTCTCGGGCCATTATCTCCATAACCGTTCAACTTTGGACATAGGTGTTTTGGGTTATATCGGCATACTTTAACATAAGGAACACCCTCCCGAAGTTTGGCACATTCCTCCTGGGACACCCTGTATATGCATATACCAGGGATGTAGAAGAGATTTTAACATTTTAAACTTTTTTAAGGTTTTAAAAAAAAAGTTGCATGTGAGACAGCTAAATAACAATAATAAATATGTGATGTGCAATAGGATGCTACGATATAGTGTCAGGATTAGGAAATTTTTGGATTTTGGCCATCATTTTGTATTGTAAAGGATACTGTGTTTCAGATGATGGATCTCTTTCTGTCTGCAGATGAAAGGGTGGGAGGCATCTGCTCTGTTGGGTCTGTTAGAAAAAGCTAACCTCAATCACTGGACCAGTGACTGAGGTTAATTCTCTCTAATTGTATTCTAATGAACTAACATTTTAGAAACTGGATCTGTTTCTGAAATTTTATATTTTTTAAAATACCAGATGATGAGCAGAGTCCAAAAACTCAGTAATTGTAACTTGTTAAAGAATATTTTGCACACATGGCACCGGCAATCAAACCCTGGGTGATAGAAGCTGTGAACAAAATACATGTTTGCTGTAAAATAATGAGAATTCTAATACCCCAGCACAAACCTTGAAAGTCATGGTGTCTGCATTAAGTATCAGTTTTTGATTCTAAATTGTACTCTCAAAAGAAGCCTTCAAGGGTTAAGGAAGGCTGTTCTATTTCAGAACTAATTAAATATGGAATCTGTTTTGATTGCTGTGATCACCTGACGTGACTTATATGAAACTTGAATTAAGCAGGAGAAAGCTGTGACGGAAAATGAACTGGCTCAGGGGCGGCGGAGACTGCGGCCTGTGAAAAGTGCTGAATCTCTTACTTCTGTAGCAGACTCATGTCGAAACTCTGCAGCTTTGGACCTAGAATCGAAGCCCACCATTGAGCACTCCGATGCTGACACCTTGTCACCAGGCCCTGTCAGCAATAAATCAAGTGGACACAGCCGCTCTGTGTCACATGACTCATACTTTGATCTGCTGGCAGAGACTCCAGTTCACTCCCATCCTGTAGTCAGGTAAGATTTTTTTCTGCCTTTGGTACCTGTCGTGTTTCTGAAGTAGCCACTTGGTAAAACATTTATTCCTACCTCCACACATTAAGCTTCTTAGTATCTGTACTCCTCCCAAAATCCTCATTCTAATATATCCTTTCTTCTAGCTCTGCCCTGTACATGTATAACTCCATTATGCCCTTGGGTACCTGTCTTCACTTACCTTTCTACATTTCTGAGTTGTTTGGTTGATAGGCATGTCAGCAGCTATGGCTGCTTAAATAAATTCAAACAGTTGTCACACTGTGGAGTGGTCTGACTAACAGTTGGTAAAATAATAACAGGACAAACAAACAAACAGACTCCATGGTTTTAGTCCACAAGTGAACTGTACCGACCAAGCGACCACCGCTTGTCTGTGAGGTTAGTGTCAACTTTAGCAGATAAAGGGTGTTGTGTGGTCAGCGCAACAAATTAGACTGTCTCTTGTGGTCTCGTGGTCAGAGTTCCTGGCTACAGAGCCAAAGGTCTGGGTTCGATTCCCAGCGCTACCAGATTTTCTGAGAATTAGTGGGTCTGGAACAGGGTCCACTCAGCCTCATGAGGATAACTGAGGAGCTATTTCAAGGAAATAGCAGCTCCGGTCTAGAAATTATAACAGGAAGCAGCCATAAATATTATTGTTTTAATTAGTTATAATAAAACAGACTGTGTGTGGGCCACTGAGATTTTAAAAAAATAGTGGAAATGACTCAAACAGGAGAATAAAATAGAGTGAATTAAATGAGCGTATATTTGTCAGTACCCTGAAGGAGTGTCACAACTTTTGATATTGCACATACAGGAGTTGTGTGACAAATAACTGTGGGTTCTAGATTTTATTATTGGATTTATTGGACTTCCCTATTACAGTTACACTTGATTATAACAGTTTACACATTGAACTCCTTCTTGATAACGAATCTTACACTGTTGTCTGGATCTTGCACTGGTGTCTATTTTTCTACTACACTGTACATCTCTCCAGTATGACTCCTTGCTCTGCCTGGCAAATTCCTCTCATTTCATGACTTCACGAGAGCCGTATAGAAAATAGCCACTACAGCAGTTCATCTGTTGTAATCAGCATATCCGTTGCCATGGTAATCTATGTATTCATTCATTGCTGCAGGAACAATGTTTACCTAGGCATTGTCTAACAACAGATGTCTCTGTTGTGCTTCTCTGATTGCGCACTTTCAGGCATCATGTCACAATATATTACAGGAATCATCACATAAGATGTTGCATAACACTCCTCGATAATGTGAGGTTAGATGTTGTTCCTCACAACGTGGTTATTCCAGCAAAATATGTGAAACAATAAAAGCAACAGTTGCCAGTCACTTGCAACAAATGCCTGTGTATCAGGCAAACGTGCCTGATATTTTTCAATATAACGAATATAATTTGTCACCTGCATGATTTTGTTATGCTGACATTTTACTGTGTAGTGTAATTGTAGATGACAGGTGAATTGAATTGGAAGGATTTGGGTGGAACTGATCACAGCCTGATGGAAGTAATGTATTGGCTATTCTTTATTAAAATTGTGTTTTTCATATCATAGAAACGCAGTTGCGGAAGAAAAATTTCTTCTTGCATAGCTGGAAAATAAGTTATTGCATATTATTTTTAATGCACCAGATTTGGAATCCCATTTTTTGTTATATCATTTGCAGTGTCATGTTTTTTTGTATAATGCAGACCGTCCAGACTACCGGAGGAGGAAGCTGAGGATCACTTCTCCTCCTCTCTTGATCTCAGTGAGATTCGGCTGAACTTTGACTTGGAAGAGTCAGAGATGCAGATATTTTCAGAGGATGAAACATTGACAGCTATGTCAGTGGGTAGCGGCAGTATCGTATCACATCCATTTCCTCGTATGGGAACTGCAGTCAAGGTCCGACAGCAGATGGTGAGTGCGACTGTAACCGGTGGCTCCTTTGGCATAACATGTGAGATACAAGCGCTGTTTGAAGTTGCACATAAGAAATTAATACTGGATATTGCAGGTAGCTATTGTTTCTGTTGATGCAATATAATGCAATTTCTGTGCGATTAAAATATATTCTGATTAAAACTTTCTTACACTTACATAATAAATAATTAAGATTGAGTCTGTATGAGATTTGGGGTTTTCACAGTGGTAAAAATGTAGATTCTTGGCTTCTGGTGAATGTGGAGTTCTTTAGGTGGGCAATGTTTCGGGGAGATCTGCTGCCTCCATCTTCAGGATAAGACATGAAGGGAACTGAGTAATGAGTGAGAGCTTGATATTTTCCAGTGAGTTTTATTCAGGTAATGAAATCGAGAAGGAAGGGGGGAGTGGGGCTTGCAGCGCACATGGGGGAGCTGAGAAATGCGTAACAGACTACAGTCAGAAAACCTGAAGGGGGGAGAGAGTTTGGGAGTCATGGCTATAAATGGAAGTATACTATTAAAATATGTCTTAAGTGTGCTGTAAGGATTTTGACTGGATTAAACTGGCTTAGGGTAGGATCCAGTGGCTGGTTCTTGTGAACACAGCAGTGAGCCTTTGGGTTTCATGAAAGGTGCCGATTTTCCTGAACACCTGAATGACTCATCTTCTTAGGGAGGACTCTGCTTCATGGGATTGATTGACACCAGAAATGTAAAAACCAGGGCTATTTTTATATAGTATTCAGAAAAATATTTTAAAATGAATGATAATTTGCATTTGCTATATTTAAAATCTGTTGCTAATTTCATAAAGAATATTGATTTATTATCATTCCCAAGTCAGGATAGTGGAGTCAGTATAGTGACTGGCTATGGGCTGGACAGCCGAGGTGTGAGAATTTTTGAGTCCTAATAAGGACAAGATTTTTCTCCTCTGTATGCTATTCAGACTGGCGCTGGGGACTCTTTCCCCAGGATTAAAGTGGCTGGGCTATGAAGCTGACCACTCACCTCCATCTAGTGCTGAGGTCAAAAATATGTGGATCTATACATCCATCCTCCATATGTCTTCATGGCATAGTGCTTAATTATTCAAGCACAAGGAAACTTTACCTTTACCTTTACTGTCATTCGCAAGTATTTGAACATTGTTAGAGTTTATAAGGATTTATTTCAAATAGCTGCTCTGAAATTAACAGAAAAGTTGTGCAGAACCAAAAGAGTCTGTCCGTGACTAATTATGAAACTGTGATGATGAATTACAGATGAGCAGTAAGCGGATGCCAGTGCCTCGTGCGCGGCCTGAGGACCCACTCAGTGGCTGCCCCAGTGCTGATCCCTCACCAAAGAAACAAAAAACATGTGCAGCCCCCATTTCTCCTCAGGGCTCAAGTCGCTCAAAGCGGTCTAGGCTAGAAGAACAGCTGGCATGTTCAGCAGCAGAACTGCGCTACATTGACAGTCAGAGTCCTGAGAACCAGCAGGTAGCATTCACGCACTCTTTCGGTTGTGTTTGTTTGCTTAATTTATGGTTATTAATGATGGGCTTCCAGAGAAGTTCATGGAGGTAGGCCTAGGTCCACTGAGGCTGTAGTGCCAAGAAAAAAAATGATGAGCATAATTTGCACTCTTGGCCAGTCATCATTAGAGTACCGAGGCTAATGGCCGAAGGATACTAAAATACAAGGCTGAAAGATAATTTCCTCTGAGCATATTGGCTGAAATATTTTGCTAGTATACACAGATAGGAGAAGCAGAAATGGTCACTATAAGAGCTGGAAGAACTAATTCTGAGTTGTAACAGCCTAATGCGACTAACCCCTGCTGCTGCTGCTGCTGATGCTGATGAAGTCAGGATTTATGAGATGGGTGGGGACCTGTAACATGCATGGGAGTTGTGAGAAATGTATACAAAATTTTGATCAGAAAATCTGAAACAAAGAGCCCTCTTGTAAGACGTAAGCATAAATGTGAGGATAACGTTAAAGCATCTCTGTACTCTCTCCTTGTCCTCGCGCCCCATTTGGAGTATAGGGCATCTGTGAAACTCTTGTTTTACTTCAGTTTCTTTATCTTAGACAGTCAATAGGGCTCCTCTGATGGGGGATAAGCCCGTCACAAGGCCACTACCCAGCACAAACACAGATTAAACACAGACATCCATGCCTTGAGTGGGATTGAAACCCATAGTCCCAATGTTCGAGTGAGTGAAGAAGACATTTCATGACTTAGATTGCTCAGCCACTGTGATCAGCTACCTGTACTATAATTTAAACACATTTTAATCGGCCTTAACTAGTTTTATGGGTACCCCAAACTCTATGAGAATATTGTACAACTTCCCTCATAACTGAATTAGAATAGCTGCTGTGTATCTCATTGTACTCTATTTTTTTCTCCAGTGTCTGATGAATGCATAAAATCTGATTGGTAGTTGATCTATTATGTTGAAACCCACACTGATGATCTCCAATAATTTCATCTGTGCATGGACTTAACCCTGAGAGAGGAATATTGGATAAAGTTCTGTATGAAGTTGATAGCAGTGGTATCCCATGATAATTAATACAGTCAGTTTTATCACTCTTCTTGTGAATTGGTACAATAATGGACTCCTTCCACTGATAAGGCAATTCTTCCATATTCCAAATAGAATTAATTAGCTTATCGATCGTAGAACGTAATATTTCGCCTTCTGCTTGAGTAAATTCTGCCAGAATTTGATCACTAACTGTCGAGTTATACCTTTTCAACTTTGCAATAGCAATTTCAACCTCAAAACGACTAGGAGCAGGCACTAATGGCTCAGCTGTATGGATTTCTGTCTGCCTAACGTCACTGACCCTATGAACATTCAATAAATGAGTGAAGTAGTTCTTCCACCTATGCAAAATATTGTGGAAATCTGCAAGCAGATCACCATTTTCATCCTTAAAAAATGTTTGACATCTCTAATCAAAATTGTATAAGCAAAGATTTTTTATCAAGGCTCAGAGCTTCAGCCAAAAGAGCATGGCATTTTTATCATGTACTACTCATAGAGCCTGGCACTAAACAGTTAAGGAATTGGAGTCTTGAAATATGGATTGGAATCATAATTCACAATATAATTGCAAGCTGTTGTGAACATTGCAGTTAATATTTTTGTTACATAAATGGTGGATACTTGTTTACTTTACGAGCCAGTATTCTCTTCTCAAGAAGAACTTTGTTCCATGTAGTTGCTTGATAGTTACTGGGTAATTTTTTGACCAACCAACCACATAGGGAATACAGTATTACTTGTAGTATGTAGATTTAAGAGACTTGATTTTTCACTCTAAAATGGACAACAATGTTGCCTTGTGTTTGAGCAGATGTAGCTTATTTATTTTCTGTCTTCCCTTCACAGTTACTGGTGCAGGCTGAAGTTCACCCTCATCGTCGTTACATGAATGTCAGTGATCCGAAACCTCCCACCATGGCTTCCTCTTCTGCTGCAGCAGCTGCCAGCCCTCCAAACACAGTCAATGCGGCCAGTGCACATACAGACAATACAAGTCCATCATTGGCAGAAGCAACAGTCTCTGATAATGAAAGTTTTACCTTGCACAGCTCCGGACTCCCTACTCCTGACACACCGCTGCTTTTGTACACGCCGCTCCTGGATGATGAAACTTGCAGCAACAGCAGTACTACCAACACACCAGATTATGATCTCAAACTTACACCTAGTCCTGCCACGCCTGGGAGCACAAAGTATCATCTTCTGGGAGCACCTAGTCTCTCCCCTTCACCCACTCCGACCCCAACACTAACGCCAAATTTAGATGGTGAGAACAGCTATGAGAATATACTTACACAGGCAGTACAGTGTAGTGGGGTAAGGTATGAGAATGTTCCAGGACCACTTACAAATGTACATATGTCAAACAGCCATTCCAGTGGAATGTCAGTTTATGGCTCTAAATATGTCAATGTTATGGGTCCACTACAAACAGAAGAAAGGATATTGGTAGATGATACTAGTCCATCATTAGCAGAATCTCAGACTAGGAATGAAAATTTCCCATCCAAAGGGAAAGACTGTGATGTTTATGAACCTGTAACAGGTCAGGGGCTGAGCCTGGAAGACAGTGTTACATACGAACCTGTGAATATTCCACAGTGTCAGGAAGACTGCATTGGTTTGGAGTTGGCTTCAAATTGCAATGAGCAACGTGTGTACCAGAATGTGCCGAACAGCAGCTGTGCAGATGAGGAACATCTGTATGAGGTTCTTCAGGTAAGATCTCTGCAAGCATGGTAGTAGTGAGAGGTTTAAGTTCCGACAATAAAGGTTAAAAATGAATGTATTATTTCAATGCATTCTTCTTAATGAATAATTGAGAGACTTGTTTTTTTGTATTCTGACAAGCACTACTATCTTTCAGTTGAATCCTGCTGCTTCTAGTTCTTCCCCTCAGAAGAGTGCAGGGCATGTGGAAGAAGTCAAATCCGACAATGATGTAGAAGTGTACCAGCAAGTGAAATATTTCAGGCAGTCAATCCATGAAGTGAACCAACTTTTAGGAGAACCAGGGTGTGATGTGATGGACCCAGGTGATAAAACACTAGAGAGATTGGGAGGGAACTGTGATTCAGAAGTGGTTGAGGCAGAAAAGGCAGGAGTAACTCAGGAGTCTGTGCAGACTCAAAGTGGTGAGGTGCCACAGGAGTGTTCATTTGTAGAAGCTTTCTGTGAGAAATTGTCACCAGAGGACTCTGAGGAAATGGAACCTAGTGATACAGGGCAACATGAGGGTTGTTCTGAGAGTGGCAGAGATGGTGAATCTGTGCTTCAGAGTTGTGATATAGTGACAGTGATTGGTTCACAAACCACACAGTGCCAGTCAGCTGAGAATTGTGACGAGGGAAGTAAACGCAGTGATTCTGTGATAGAAGGGCGCATGATTTTGCAGATTAAGACTTCTGAGAGACAGACTTCAAATGACAGAAATGAGTCTGAAGTAAGTCCAGTTTGTGCCTCTGTGGGGTCTCCACAGTTGTCTCCAGAGCATCGGAGGCTGGCTGTCTTGGATCCAAACCCAAACAGGCGGAAATTTGAGTCTGAAATTGGTCGTGATATTCTTCGGGAAAGGCGGATGAGGCAAGAACTGGAGGAAATGAGAATTGCAAACCAAGGTCAGTACTAAAATGACAAACTTAAAGAGGATGGTTAGTAAAAAGTTAAAAAAAAAAAAAAANAAAGTAAAGGTATCCCAGTATCCCTGTAACAAGCTGTGAAGGCCCATAGGGTTGAGAGAGGTTGAGGCTCCCACATTTTCTAGACAATCGGCTTGCAGATGGCAGTAAGGTTGTCAGCCATACGTGCTGGCTGCCCTTTACCCCCAAGAATATTCCTGGTACTCATTTCTGTTAAAGGCTGAGTTGACCCCAGGGGCATAATTCAGCTTGAAGGATTAGATAAATTGAAAAAAATTCACCTAATCGGGGTTCAATCCCACGACTTTCCAACTTATAGCATAGTGTCTCAACCAATTATACTATCCTGTGCCAAAGACGATAATTATGCTCTTTTTCTGGAAGGAAAATTTAACATTGGCCTCTCCATTTTTTAAATGTAAGAGTAAACATATTCAACTGGAAAATAGGTATAACTGGTTACAGAATTTCCTTTGAATAGATAATAGCTAATCACTCTCTCACTCACTCACTCACGGTGCTGAACCCTTCTGGAGAAGCCGCCATTTGCGTAGCTGCTCAAGAAATTCCCAACATTTTATGAAACCCGAAGGTGTATTACTGTGTTCACAGGAGCCCTCCACTGGTACATATCCTGAGCCAGATCAATCCAATCCATACCATCCCATCCTATCTCTGTAAGATTCACTTTAATATTGTTCACCCACCTACACATTGGTCTTCCCAGTGGACTGGCTTTCTCACCAATATCTCATATGCATTCCTCTTGTCCCCCATTCATGCTGCATACCCTGCCAATGTCATCCCCCTTGACTTGATCATTCTAATTATTCTCGGAGAAGAGTACAAGTTATGAAGCTCCTCATTATGCAGTTTTCTCCAACCTCCTGTCACTTCCTCTCTCTTCGGTCCAAATATTCTCCTCAACACCCTGTTCTCAAAAACCTTCAGTTATGTTCCTCCCTTAATGTCAGAGACCAAGTTTCACACCCATACAGAACCACAGACAAAATTACAATTTGTTATATTCTAATTTTTATGTTTTTAGACAGCAGACAAGAAGACAAATGGTTCTGGACTGAATGGTAGCAAGCATTACCTGAGTTCAATCTCCTCTTAATTCACACCTAAATCAGGTTTTGATTTGTTATCATAATTCCCAAATATCTGAACAGTGACACATTTTCAAAACATTTGTTACCTATCTTTATATCATGATTCTCCCATGCATTTTGGTGATGAGACAGCAACATTTATTTGGTTTTCTCTGTGTTTTCTTCTAGACTAACCTCCTTACCAGTGTCAATTAAAGTTTGTGTGTTTCTCTTTATGGTATCTAGATTAACACCCAGTAGATTTACATCATCAGCATAGACCAATAGCTGATGTATCCCATCTGGTTTTCCTAGACCTACCTAAGGGCATATGCTAAAACAAAGTTGAAAAGCAGTGGTGATAAAGCTTCTCCCTGTTTTAGACCATTCTGGACAGGAAATTAACAGAAAAATATTTACCTATGCACTCAATGCAGGATTACTGTGAGTAGTATAAGTAAGTAATAAAATTGCTATGTGACTGGTAAGATCCCCCCCCACCACCAAATTGTTTTACTCTGCAATATTAGTTGATTCTAAAGGGCTCTGACAGTGGTGTATAACACTCAGATTTACTGGGTTTTCAGATGATGGACGAAGTTCCAAAATCCAGTAATTGTCTTTAATATACTTTGTATTTCCTCATTCTTCAGCAATAGCTCCATTAGGTGACAGTTTGATTCATGTTGATCAAGGATTTGTGGTTACAAATAACCTAGNTAAATTGAAAAAAATTCACCTAATCGGGGTTCAATCCCACGACTTTCCAACTTATAGCATAGTGTCTCAACCAATTATACTATCCTGTGCCAAAGACGATAATTATGCTCTTTTTCTGGAAGGAAAATTTAACATTGGCCTCTCCATTTTTTAAATGTAAGAGTAAACATATTCAACTGGAAAATAGGTATAACTGGTTACAGAATTTCCTTTGAATAGATAATAGCTAATCACTCTCTCACTCACTCACTCACGGTGCTGAACCCTTCTGGAGAAGCCGCCATTTGCGTAGCTGCTCAAGAAATTCCCAACATTTTATGAAACCCGAAGGTGTATTACTGTGTTCACAGGAGCCCTCCACTGGTACATATCCTGAGCCAGATCAATCCAATCCATACCATCCCATCCTATCTCTGTAAGATTCACTTTAATATTGTTCACCCACCTACACCTTGGTCTTCCCAGTGGACTGGCTTTCTCACCAATATCTCATATGCATTCCTCTTGTCCCCCATTCATGCTGCATACCCTGCCAATGTCATCCCCCTTGACTTGATCATTCTAATTATTCTCGGAGAAGAGTACAAGTTATGAAGCTCCTCATTATGCAGTTTTCTCCAACCTCCTGTCACTTCCTCTCTCTTCGGTCCAAATATTCTCCTCAACACCCTGTTCTCAAAAACCTTCAGTTATGTTCCTCCCTTAATGTCAGAGACCAAGTTTCACACCCATACAGAACCACAGACAAAATTACAATTTGTTATATTCTAATGTTTATGTTTTTAGACAGCAGACAAGAAGACAAATGGTTCTGGACTGAATGGTAGCAAGCATTACCTGAGTTCAATCTCCTCTTAATTCACACCTAAATCAGGTTTTGATTTGTTATCATAATTCCCAAATATCTGAACAGTGACACATTTTCAAAACATTTGTTACCTATCTTTATATCATGATTCTCCCATGCATTTTGGTGATGAGACAGCAACATTTATTTGGTTTTCTCTGTGTTTTCTTCTAGACTAACCTCCTTACCAGTGTCAATTAAAGTTTGTGTGTTTCTCTTTATGGTATCTAGATTAACACCCAGTAGATTTACATCATCAGCATAGACCAATAGCTGATGTATCCCATCTGGTTTTCCTAGACCTACCTAAGGGCATATGCTAAAACAAAGTTGAAAAGCAGTGGTGATAAAGCTTCTCCCTGTTTTAGACCATTCTGGACAGGAAATTAACAGAAAAATATTTACCTATGCACTCAATGCAGGATTACTGTGAGTAGTATAAGTAAGTAATAAAATTGCTATGTGACTGGTAAGATCCCCCCCCACCACCAAATTGTTTTACTCTGCAATATTAGTTGATTCTAAAGGGCTCTGACAGTGGTGTATAACACTCAGATTTACTGGGTTTTCAGATGATGGACGAAGTTCCAAAATCCAGTAATTGTCTATAATATACTTTGTATTTCCTCATTCTTCAGCAATAGCTCCATTAGGTGACAGTTTGATTCATGTTGATCAAGGATTTGTGGTTACAAATAACCTAGTTAATAACCTTCTGAAGTTTGATAGTCATTTTGTGGAACACTGTGTGGAGCCATGAAGCTTACAAAGTGAAGCAGGAACAAGCAAGCAGATAATCCTTTGTTTTTGAATGCAACTGAAGAGTCTTTTTTTCTTGTCTGTATTTTCTGGTATTGCTGTAACACACTTGAGTAATAGGAGTGCTTGTACCTTTCAGGGAGTGATGGGACCTCCCAGCAGTCACAGAAGCAAAGCAGCAAGTGTAATATTCGAGAACTACTTTCGAAGTTTGAGACTTCTCCAACTCTCGCTCAGCATGGTCTTGATGGCCAGTCCTCTTCTACAACATCTCGCCAGCGGTTCAGCTTCTCCAGCCACGAAACTGCTGAAAACTTGGGCATGAATTCTGATTCCATTACTTCAACCTTAAATCAAAAGCTGGACTCTCATTCAGTCACTGTTTCAGATATGTCTTTGGATACCAAGCCCAATCGAGTCTTCATTTCTGTGAATCCAGATATGTCTGAGAAAGACTCTGGCTTCACATCAGTTATGCCTAATCTGCCATGTCATTCAGGTCCAAGTCCACATGGGAATTCTGTGACAGCAGTACCACCATGTGAGCAAACAGGACTTGCAAAGGCAGCAAGGGGCAAGCTTGCAAATTCAACAGCTTTGAGTGTGTCATTGGGTGAGGGCGAATTTCTTGCTTCCAGTAGTGAAGACCCTGGCCAGTTGGTACGTGTGCAGACTTCACCTGACATAAATGACACACGGGAGCATGAAGATAGCTTAGTGACAAATGACTGTGAGAAGAACAAAAGTGCATCTCAAGTGGGTGGTGTACCAGGGGAAAAAACAGTTTTTATTGCAGCCATAGGTCTTGATGATCCAGAAAGAAGAGAAAGGATAGAGCGATATAAGGAGGAGCGAAGGTTGTTCCTTAGGGAGAAATACCGTTCAGAGAGTTTCCGTGGTGAACGTGATGAGATCTTACAGCGATTAAAACAGAAAGCAGGAAAATCAGTGTCAGGTCCAGCAGTTGAACCTGTGGATATATCTCGTTCCTTTGCAACAGGAAGTGACCGAGTGCGAAGGAACAGTTGTCGAACTACAGCAGATGAAAGAGAGAGAGACATTATGATAGAGTCGCTTCCAGGTAACGAACGGCTTTCTGGGACACTGGAGAGAAGCAGAGAAAGGAGGTTTGGGAGGAGAAGTGTAAGCCCAAAAGATACGGACAGTGAGCTGTCAGGTAAACAGATGTACGATAGTGTGTCAAGCCCTGGACGTCTTGATAAACAATTAGAACTTGGTAGTGATGATTGTCGAAGTGCACGTCACTGTCGTTCATCTACAGGTGATAAACAGAAATTCAGCAGTTCCCCCATGAGTCCTGAGAAATCACCAATTACTTGTGTTACCGTGAGACATAGACTTAATTCTGATTGTATGATTGTCAGTATGGGACCAACTTCAAACCTTCATACTAATGAAAGAGACAGATTCACTTCTAGGTCATCAGGTCCAATCCATTTGGAGGATCACTCTAAACCATCTGCACTTGAAAGTTCTAAGGGGCATGCATTGGAAGTGACAAGACAGTTCTCAAACAGTGAGACAGAACGACCCAACTCATTAAGAACTGCAACTGTCAGGGAAAGTTTAACAAGGTCAGCTGATAACAATGTGATACAAAGAAGAAGCACTGACAAGTTTGAGGGCTCTCCAGAGCACCCTTCTGTGGCGATACGGTTGTCTGCAGGAGGTGAGTTTGTACATATAATCTCATAGTGTCAGCCAGCACAGATTTTATAATGCATTAATGGATATTAATGCACTGTGTACAGGTCATGTTGGTAGCATTGATTTAAATCCAGTGCATCATGTATGGATCCCACAGATCTATGTTTTTGTTAGCCATGTTGTTCTTTACCTCTTGGGTGCCTCTCCAGCCGACATATTGGCTCAAGATTATCGATAGCCTGAAGAATGATGTTGAAATCTAATAATGAACATAGACCACGTGTAACTCGTGCCTATAGATAACTATGTGTAACAGTTCTACCATTCCATCTGCTAGCACATCAAACCACTGTGCGATATGTTGCAGATACTGGCGGAAATAATGGAGCATTATTATGTCTCAGTTGCTTACAGTCAAATTTTGTTACTCTTGATCCCACCAGATACAAACCAACTTGTAGTTCATGCCTTTAGATACAATAAGAATTCAAAAGAGTGCATTCATTCCACTTCTGTAGCTTTGTGACTGACTGTAATATCAAACATGGGTTCAGGTAGAAAAGTTATAGTTATGCATATCCTTTTTCTGATGTATCCCGTGAAGTAGAAACCCTGGACACCGTTGTTGCCACCACCAGTTCAGGTACTGCCAGTATTTGACCTGGCCAATCTCAACAGAATATAAAGTGGAACTACATAGCCCACTAACCAAGATATGGATTGTAGGATGTGGGTTGCTGTGGGACCTTAGTTATGGTAAATCACCCTCCCTCCCTTCTGCAACATCGCTGCAGTCATTACAATGCTGCTACTTTCCATGCTTCATATGTGCAACCCAGAAGCCAGGCCTAGTATCATGGCCTGTTAATGGTCACAACCTTGTCTTGTCTTGTCTTTGCATTACAGTCAGTCACACAGTACAAATAAAGATGAAATTTTTTCATCTCAAACTTAACATTTATTCTGGAGATGAAATCAGAAGGTGTATGGCACAAAATAGATTTGAAAATGAGTGCTGAAATATTTCTTGGAATCAGAAGATTGAATTTAATTTTGGATAACCCTGATAATGTTACGGCAGTGGTCATTGCTGGAATTGGTGATGAACTTTTACAACTTTTTACAGACCAGCCAAATCTCCACCACAGTCATAATTCTCACGAATGCAGAATATTACCTTAAACAGTGAAGTGGTCCAGCATTATCATTTTATGGATTAACACTTTTTACGTCTCATTATTTTGATGGAATAGGATAGAAAGGATTATATGAAAGACTGCTAGTCAACGGCCGCCACAGTGTGCACATCAATTTTCCTTCAGACCATGAGTGGAAACCTTTTTGAGGCTCAGAGCTATTGGGTTTTCGGACTTTATCCATCATCCTTTTTTTTTAAGATAACTAAGAAAAACATGACGTTTCGGAAACTGGATCTGTTGCCATCCTCAAGTGAGGGAAAACACCCAACAGAATAGGTGTTTTCCCTCACCTGAGAACGGAAACAGATCCAGTTTCCGAAACGTCGTGTTTTTCTTAGTTATCTTAAAAATAAAACAGGACGATGGATAAAGTCCGAAAACCCAATATCTCTGTGCGTTATACACCATCGTCAGAATCCTATAGTAACTACTTTTTGAGGCTATTTGGCAAGATCAGCACATCATGACAACAGCCAACACATACAGGACTCAAGCAGCCTGTTTAAAAGTTAACCTGTTTAGGAATATTCCCTCCACAATTTGAGATCAGTTTACAGCCCACAAAGAGAACTGTCTTTAGCTGAAGGGATAATCCCATGGAGTGCTAGTGAGAATGGTGTGTAAAGCTGTATCATGCAAAATGGAAGAGTTGGATGACAACAGTTCTTTCTGTTTTGCAAATTGAGATGGGTTTTAATGGCCACAATTATCAAGAAAACTTTTATAACAGTATAAAATTGTGAGAAAATTTACTGAAAAGAAAAGCAAGAGTTTGAGGTGCCATAAGGACTAATAGAGGAATTCCACAAGATATTGAAAGAGGAATTGAAAACATGATGAAAGGGCAATCATTTCTTCTCAGAACAGGTGATATTTTTGTCCAAGTTCAGAAAGAAAAGTGGGTGATGTGCATGATTAATACAGTTCATGAGTAAGAGTTAGTGAAATTGGGCATGAAAGAAAGAAAAATTTGGAAGCATACTTAGCTGAATCCAGTTCAAATGATGCATGATATCCAGTGAAGAAATAAACACCAAACAGGTCCTTCCAGCCACACTCTCAGGGGACTTCTGCAAACATATACTGGAAAAAATAGATGTATTTTATCAAGGAAAAAAGTATCAAGCAAGGCAGAGTAGGGTTTATGCTTACTTACTTACTTACTCATGGAGCTGAGCCCTTCTGGAGGAGCCGCCAATTCTGTAGCTACTCAAGAACTTCCAGCATTTTATGGAACACGAAGGTTCATTACCATGTTCACAAGAGTCCTCCACTGGTCCCTATCCTGAGCCAGATCTATCCAATCCATACCATCCCATCCTATCTCTCTAAGATCCACTCTAATATTGTCCACCCACCTACGCCTTGGTCTTCCCTGTGGTCTCTTTCCTTCTGGGTTTCCCAGCAATATCCCATACACATTCCTCGTCTCCCCCATTCATGCTACATGACCTGCCTACCTCATCCTCCTTGACTTGATGATTCTAATTATACTTGGAGAAGAGTACAAGTTATGAAGCTCCTCATTATGCAGTTTTCTCCAACCTCCTGTCACTTCATCTCTCTTCAGTCCAAATATTCTCCTCAACACCCTGTTCTCAAACACCCTCAGTCTGTGTTCCTCCCTTAATGTCAGAGGCTCACAAAACTCGTGATGAGAGCTAAGCCAGAAGAAAAGAGACCACTAGGAAGACCTAGATGTAGGTGGGAAGATAATATGATTAGCCTTAAAATGATAGGATGGTGTAGTATGGACTGAATTCATGTAGCTTAGGATAGGGATCATTGGCAGGCTCTTATGAGCATGGCAATGAGCACTGGGGTACCATAAAATGTTGGGAAATTATTGAGTAGCTGAGCGACTGGCAGCTTCTCAAGAAGGGCTTTATTGAAATTCATACTTTTTTTTTCATTTTTTTTTTCATTTTTTTTTTTTTTTTTTTTTTTTTTTTTTTTTTTTTTTGGGTGTATTGGGAATCATATTGTCATGNTCTCCAAAATATCATTTGCTACTTCAGAATGTAAGTAAAGTTGTTCCCTACCTTGAGGAGCAAAATTTTGGTAAAATATCTAGGAACTGGGATGTCAAATTAAAATTAAAACCGCTCACTTTTGCTGTTGTGCACTGGATACAGTGGTAGTTCCAAAAACGT
This sequence comes from Cryptotermes secundus, assembly GCF_002891405.2. Taxonomy (NCBI): domain Eukaryota; kingdom Metazoa; phylum Arthropoda; class Insecta; order Blattodea; family Kalotermitidae; genus Cryptotermes; species Cryptotermes secundus. Next base: position 401,048 of record NW_019723309.1, read on the forward strand.
TTATCACTCCACAGATTCTAAATAATGAAGTGTGAGGCCTTATCAAAGTTACTTCCCCGCCCCCAAGAATGTATTTGTGATGCATTCATTTAAGACACCCATTTGACCTGCCACATGTCCAAACATGTACTACATCTTTAAGTGTTGTTTCAGAAATCACACTGCATGATTTCCTTTGTTGATTCTAGGTGAATACTGGAATAATGCGTTTAAATAGGCCCTGGCCTTCCTATTTCTTTCCATTTCACTGGCCAGGTTGACTCAGAGCTATCACATATGTCTTGTATTTGGGACATGCCTGGTTCTAATTTCATTTAGGCATCAGCTGTCCTTGTAGGTTTTTCATACACTTCCTCAGTAATTCTGGCCCAAAACAAAAATTTCATATCAACATGGGCTGCAATGGCTTTCCCCTTAATCCTTCCCATTGTGCTGCATATGATCATACTCTCCCCCTAATCATTGATGAATAACTTCAGTAGTTGATACAGCACCTTACATAACCCACTAAGCAACCAACCCTTCCAGTTTACTATACATAATTATCATCCTAACTAATTTCTGCAGAGTTGATATGATTTCTTTAAGTGTCCTGCCACTCTGTACATTAATTATCCTTTTATCTCCTTTGATTCTTCATGGCTCCCACAGTTTATACACTTGTGTTAAGTAATTATTAGCTGCCCATCCTAACTAGTTGACCATATACAGTGCAGTAGTCCTTGTCCCATTTGAACACACTTGGGAGGTGGCTGGTTTGAATCTCTCCCTGGGCATTCACTGTACTGACTGATGTTTTTGTGATTTTTCTCAGACCGTCCTGGAAAATGCTGGGAATGGTACCTTAAATTGGATCGTAACCATTTCCTTCCGCATCCCTTCTGATTCATTAATGACTATCAGGAAGCATGTGAAACTATATAGCCTGCGTTACTGACAGTGTCAAAATAAACTGCAAATAAACTTTCTAAAAGTAAACGTAAGTAAAGCTATCCCTGTAACAGACTGTGAAGGTCCATAGGGTTGTGAAACATTGAGGTTCCCACATTACCTAGACAATCGGCTCAAAGATGGCAGTAAGGTTGTCAGCCTTATGCACCGGCCGCACTTACTCCCCAGGAAAATTATTTAATTAATTCCTGGTACTCATTTCTGTTAGAGTCTGAGTCAACCCCAGGGCCATAGTGCGGCTGGAAGGCTTAGGCCAATTGAAAAAATCCAATGACCTCATCAGGACTTGAACCTGCGACCTTCCGGCTTGTAGCATAGTGCCTCAACTAACTATGGTACCTTGTTAGAAGTAAAATAATTTCTGCAGTGGTGATGATATGTTTACTGTGAAATGTCAGTCTGTTGCTGAACAATGCTACAACTAAGAAGATTGTACTCTTCACCTGTGTGTTTTTTGCCACAGGAAAATCAGGCGATCCTGACAGGCGCCCTGCTTCAATTCCAGCACATTCACCAGAGAATAGGGTTATTAATGACAGTTCAGGGAGGAGATCATCAGCAGATTTCCCTGTTTGCCAGACTTCACCTTCCTACTGTATCAGAGATATGGCAGCATTGTTTGAAAACCGCAGAGATGCCACAAGTCAGGCCCCTCCTAGACCTGCTCCAACGGGGAAGCAGTATTTATCCTCTGTCTAGGTAGAGTAACATTTTAATGTGTACATTTTAGTGGAGTTTGTTAATGGTGATTGCAGTGTTTTAAGCCACTGGTCTGACACCCCTTCAACCAGTTCTTCTTCCATGAAAATAGATAAAAATCACATGGCATAACATCAGAAGGATATTGTAGGTAAGAAACACCTCAGTATTATCTTGATGAGTTGCTCCTTATGCAGTAGTCAGTGTACCTGGACATTGTTATGTAGGGCACCAAATGCATCTTTGACTGCTCACATGTTGGGATGCATCAAGCAAGCTCTCCCCATTGACTGAGTCAATTATATTCTTGTTTAAGCCCTTGAAACCTTCTTTTCTGAACACAGATCAGAGCCAAAGAACTACATTTTGGTTGGTTGCCATGACTCTCAAAGCTTGTGCAGGCGTATTAGATTCTTATTAAATTGTGGTAAACCTGTAATTGCTTCAATTTTTTTTAAAGCACCAGGTTGTGATTGGTGCTGCCATCTGAGCAAGATAGTATTTACTATCCATGTTTCAGTGCCTGAGTATATCTGTCCAAACATATTTTATTTTTGTCCTTGCATTTCTAGCAATATGAGTAACATTAATTTTTCTTGTAATTTGACTGAATTTTGGTAACATTTAATTAAAATGTGAATTAATATGTCACAATGGGGATCACTAGGAGGATGATGATGAAAAAGGAATCTTAGGGAAAATAAGTTGTGTGGATGTAAACTGGATGGCATTGTCTTAGGGTGGTTGCAGTGGTGGGCTTTTGTAGTATTAATGAGCAACACTGAATGTCGTGAATATATGAATATCAACTATTTGAGAAGTACCACATGCTCTGCAGTTGGTTGGGATTAAGGTTTATTAAATTAGTTGGAAAGAGTTACTATAGTTTGACTCTTGATTTGCTGTGATCATCCTGGTCAGCATAAATCTAAATATAGATGGATAGATCATGCTAGAAGTTTTTAAATAATAGATTATATTCATTCTCTTGCCCTCCATGTACTCCCTTCAAAATTTTGAGTGTAGTTGACTTCTTACAATTATTATGAAATAAAATCTCACTTTTTTCTAAAGAAATTTTCTTAAGCATCATCCCCCTGCAGTCAGATTTTATGTGTGTGCATGCGTGTACACGTGCATTTGTGTTGATACATACACACGTTGTCAGAATTCATTCCTTCATTGTGTACCAAAAATTCTTTCTACAGTATTGTGTAAAAGCTGTTATTGATGAAATTTTGCAATATATTTGCTGTCAAGTGTTATTTTAATGTCATAAAAATTTACAATAGGATTCAGCCTAATGATAAACTTGATGTTATGGGGATGGGAAAGGATTTGAACATTGTTTTATACAGCATGAAAATAGTGAATAAGCTGGTTCAGCATGGAATATAAGGTCTCATAACAGGGACTCACACAATCAGCTCACTGCCTATGTGCTTCTCAAAGGAAGACCTGTATCTTGATGTCAGTCAATAGTTGGGGTTGATGACAAACTCTTGAAATTTACTTGCAGGTTTTGCTGCCTACTAGAGATGAGAAAGTGCGACTGTGATAAGTACCAAGTAAGAAACGTACTAAACCTGCAAAAACAAAATAAAACATAAAAATAAACCCTGCCCCCCAGAATAAAATAGATATGTAATATATTTATATGCTTTTAAGAATCAGAGGCAGCACCTGTTTCTTACATGTACATAGATTCAATATTAGGTGCTGTCTTTTTGGAATGAGAAGGAAATCAGCTGCGATGGATCATTCCAAGCATTATATAATGTCCGCTGCTCTGAAGTTCAGCGAAAGCTCTGTGGTCACAAATGATGTAAGACTCAAGGGTGCTTTTGAAGTACAAGTATGTGAACATTGCTTGAATGGCAGAGTGTATAAGTGTTACAACAGAAAATCCCTAAAAATGGAAATATAATAACAAGTGTTGTGAATGGTTTTTGCCTACTTTGTTCGAAGGGCTAACCTTCATTATAAGTGACATATTATGGGCTTCTTTGCCCACGCAAAGTTCTAGATATCTGCTACATGCTACCTGCATTTGGTACTAGTGTGTGCTTTTCTAACAGACAGAACACATTCATGCATTTTTTTTTCTGTTTGACATGAATGTTTTGAACTTGTGGAGTGACTTATTGTTTTACATATATGGAAACCAACCTCCATTCTGACATTATGATTTTCTGAGAGAGTTTTTCATAAAGCTGGCTCATTGTACCACATTTTTTCACATTTGTGTTCTGTGTATTTGTTTTTGTAATGATATGGTAAGATGGTGTTATTCATCAAATGTCATGGAATATCAACATTCCTCTGATGCAGTTTTGAAGATATTGATAAAACTTGACTTTTAGCATGTTAATTTGTTTTAATGTATTTATTCATTACAGCCAGCGCACTCAGAGGTGACTAGTGACCCATATGAAACATGAATTTTCCTCTCCACATGCTCTGCCTGTTTTTGTAGAGACAGTCACATGTCTGCCATATATGCTGTATTGCCATGACAGTTTATTACAGGTTAATTGATTCAGATTTCATTTATTCGTGCGATAATATAAGAACATTCACATCACATTTAAACAATGTAAGTCACATACTTTTAGTGACAATAACAATTTGTAATGATATTACAATGTAACCACATACTCATTTCAGTGTAATTCACATACTCCTAGTGACAATAATGATTTTTAATGATACTGTGATATAACCACATTCTCATTTTGATCGTGTATTATCTCCTGCTCATGGATGCAGTTTTCCCATTTTTTGAACCTCTTCACTTTTGATTGTGGCTGCTAATACAAACTTTTCACATAAAGGGAATTTTCATATAGTTATATTCACTCTCTCCATTGGATTTTGTTTTGCAAATATGCTTCTAATTTCATTTGAATGTATGCTACACATTTTGAAGATATTGATAGATGGTACAGGATTTGTAACGTCTTAATTGTGTGACAAGTGTCCAGCCTGGCACTAACAAGTAGGACAACAGCACTGTCTTAGGGGTTCAAAACAGCTTTAAATCAGCTGGAGGAAACTTTAAGAAAGTTTGTTATTTTAAAGCTATGTTCAATTCATTTGGTAAATGATGCACAGTCAAATTTGGTTATAGCATCAACCAAAGGACAAGAGAAATTGGGTCATTAGAAACAAGTATCATGCTAGCTTATGAAGGAATTGAATTAGATTTCAAGAAGAATTACATAGGATCATTCTGTAGAGCACTAAATTTCACTTCAAATGTAAACTGGATGTAATAATAAGTAGAATATGCACATATTTCTTGAGGCCCGTTTGTTACTGAAGCTAGTTTTTCAATTTTCTTGGGGAACTGAGAGTACTCAGGGTCACTTCGTATTACTTAAAAAGGGTTGTTGTCACAGAGAGTATGAGAAATCCTGTTAAACATTTTGTTGTCCATGCAAAGAGGTGGGGTGAGAGCAGGGTGCCAGATATTGTTATAAACGAATTTGTTATTCCATGTAAGGCTTTCTAAGAGAAGCAGAAAAGCAAATGTTATATGAAGACTTAATTAGTACCACTCAATGTTACACACTATAGCCAAGTTGTCACTACAACCATGGTCACAATAACCAAGTTCGACTGTACATACATCATCCAACTTGATAAAAGGATTTTTAAATTGCCTTGCAGCAAATTATAAGTGCTTCGAGCTCAAGAAATGGAATACATGTGTTAAAAATAAGAGAATTTATTCTAATTAAAGTGAAGATGAAAAGCTGAGAATTCTGTGGGAATGTTGCATCATGGACTTCCCAGTTGATGTTCATTACTTTAAGGAGTATTTACTTTATTGTCAGATTTTGTATTCTAATCTTCATGATATAAATTCATGTTTTAAATGATCAGATAATTATGTCTTGATACTGATTATGGCAGAATGTGCTTTTCTTTTTGTAAAACAAATAAAGTTATAAGCACATATCTATCAACAAATGTATATAAGATTTCATTTTTTGTAAGTGGAAGCACTTCTGAAAATATATATTAATTATTCAGCTTTTTCACCACTTTAAACAATGTATAAATTAAAATATAGTTTAATCTTTATGATCTCCTATGGGAGAACAAAGATTTGAAGTATATGAAAAGTACATTTTGAGGTGAATATTTGGATCTAAGAAATGCCAAGTGACTCTGAAGTGGAGAATGTTGCACTACAAGAGATTCAGTTTTTACCCTTTATCCAAGAGTGTGAAAGTATACAGGGTACACATAACAGGTGGGTTCAGGAAGGAGATGCAAGTGAAATAATTAAGACTGTGGTGAACTCTTCCCACTAATAAATGAATAGGAATTCATGCATTACTGTTCACTCTTAGGTGATATTCAAATTGGTGAGCGGTCAGAACTGTAGGGCATATGCTAAAGGAATAAACATTCAGTATTAAGGCTTCAGTGATTCATATTATTGCACTCTAAAATATGTATATATGTCAACTGTTTAAAATATTCTTCAAACTCTTGTTGTAATGGAGCACTACATCAAAATAACAGAACAGATCTGATTCTCTTAACACAGTTTTAACATAATTTAAAGACTGTATTTGATTTGTTTCATTTGTTTCTTCATTTTTAAAGACTGTCTTTGTTTTTGTCTTAATTGCAACTGTGTGCAGGAGACACTGATTGGCTGTTGAATGTACAAGTTCAGAATTGTATTCATAATATCCATTCTATTTAATTATGTTGAGAACTGTAAGTCTTACATGGGAAGTGTACTGGATTACTTTATCTAAAACGTATTTCTCTCCAATATAAGTTATACAGAAAATCATGTCATTCATTTTATAAGGACTCTAATATCAAATTTCATTAAAATCCATCCAAGAGGTGTGAAGTTATTCCATGTATCATTATGGACGAATGGACTGATTGAACTTCACAGGCTCTTTGCAGGGTTTTATACACCTTAAAATGTATGCTACAAGGGCCATGTGGGAGATCAGGGCATGTTTGAGGGAACAAGATTAACGTGGAGTTAAAGTAACCTACTTATTATGTGAACTTATCAAGTATGTTAAGCACAATGGACCACTGAGGTCTAAGTGCAAGGGCCGAGAAGGCTTGCCCCTCATACATGCCGAGTATGTTCCTATGGCAGATTTTTGCTGGGAAGATGATGGACAAAAAGATTTTCGAAATTGAGGGAGTTGTAGGTTGGTGCAGTGGGAACTCTCTAGATTTGTATTCAGGATGTGCTTGGTTCATGTCTCAATGGAGACATCAGCTATCCAGACTCAGGTTTCTCATAGTTTTCCTCGGTCACTAAAGGCAGATATTATAGTTCCTTGATTAGGACATGATCCCTTCCTTTAAAATCCTTTCCAATTCATTATTCACCAATCTTCTGACAATGACAGTGTCATAAAATAAACCACAAGAAAGACATATTGTGTAAACAGTGACTATTGAATAGTGAAGACTGCTTCATGAATATACATTAAGCTGTTTAATACAGCTGAGAGCTAAGCCATTTGTTGTTTAGCATCCCAGCCCTCTTTAAGAATCTTGTCTGTTACAATGCCCAAAAAGTTCATAGCTTTAATTCCATTCTCATGTTTCATCTTCTTTGTATCATTAAGTGTGAGGTTTTTCCTCAGGGCAAGGGATTTCTTGCCATTGCATTGGTCATACTCTTGTCCTCTACTGTTTCCTGATTTGTCATTGAGTTGACAGCATCTTTTATAAAAACTCCATGGTTTTAATCTTCAAGCGAACTACACCAACCGAGCAACTGCCACTTGTCGGTGAAATTAGTGCCAACTTTAGCGGATAGAGGGTGTCACCTGGTCAGCGCAGTGAATCCCCACGGCCATTAATTTCGATTTTCTGGACTGTAGTCGCTATTTCCTTGAAATAGCTCCTCATTTATCCTCACGAGGCTGAGTGGACCCCGTTCCAGACCCACTACTTCTCAGAAAATCTGGTAGCGCCGGGAATCGAACCCGTACCTCTGGGTTTGTAGCCAGGAACTCTGACCACAAGACCACAGAGGCGGTCGACAGCATCTTTCATCCTCTTAAACTTGCATTTCTCAGCAATTATGTTATACAGTCATTTGAAGTACACAGCAAAATGGTTTAAGGCTGTGTAAAAATACAGGCATCTCTAAAATGAATACTTGATAACAAAAAAAGAAGCAGATAGACTGCCACTTTATACGAAGGTTTGAACATGTTTATGAAAGTTCTGTTGTGATGTGTTTCTCGAAGGTTGTAGCAGCCTTTAACAAGTTAAATATTTTGCCTACGCACAATACATACATGACAAATTGTTACAGAATTCTTGATGTCAAATTTATGCACTTCAGAATTTAAAATTGAAATTAGGAAGAAAGTATTGTAAAATAATCTTTTGGAGTTTTACTTTAAAAACTCAGAGGAAAGAAATATATTAGTTCTCAGACTCATCTGATAATTGAGCTGTAGGAAATTTATTGAAGTTTGTGTGAGCTATGCCATTAAGACATAGAGAAACTGTCCAGAATCTTAAATATTCTCGGAAATACTAGGCCTAGACATTAACAAGATGGCTTCCATGTAAAGTCTTTAATACAGTGTTCTGCTCTGGCCTCTTGTGTTCTATCATGATGTCTAATGGAACTGTAAAAGCTAAGTCATTTTGTAGAATTTTGTTTTCAATGTTATGTCATTTTAAAAAGGAAACACTTTTTTTACAAACATGTTTACATGCTTTTTAGATTGTGCCTTTATAACAGAATATTAAAATGAAATGTGTTTCATTGTAAAGGATAATACATTTCACATAAATTTTGCAGCTCTCTTACTGCACATGTACAACTTCATGATGAGGAATTTTTTTCACACATTTCAGAAAATACAAATTAAATGTTACCATTGAATTGTGTGAAAAGAAACAAATACCAACTACAAAGGACAGTCGTAAGTATGTGAAATGGAATGTACTGTGTATTTTTGTTAATATGTTTGTGCCATATTGGTAATTGATTGGGTTTTAAATTGTATTACTCCCCAAACCCCTTTCTTGTGTCACAAACATACAAACTTCCATCTTTTAAGAATTATATTGGATGTAATATGCTAAGAAATATAAGGAGCATTTTCTTTCTGAAATCAAAACAATTATTTCATGAACTTATGATTCCACCTTGACATACTTATAGTATTAACATACAAAACAAAAGCCTGCCCTTGTGCTTTTTTTTACAAACTTGTGGGAACATTTCATGAAAACCCTACTTCAGCAACCACTGTTATAATTGCATGCAAGGAGGTGTTGTGAATGTCTGCATTACTTACATATAAACTTGTTTTGATCTTAATTAGTGTTGGTTTTATTGAAATAATTCACATGTGTCCTGTTTAAAAATTGCCTGCACAATATTGCAGCTCGTTTTATGTTTTCAAATAATTTTTGCCTTATTTAAAAAGGTTTTCCCACAAATAATTGTTACTTTTATTGTTTAACTGCCATATATTCGTTGTCTGAATAACTTGGAATAATTTATTACACAAAGTAAATAAAATATAGTTTATGAATTGCATAAAATTGAGAGAAGACTGAATTGTGAAATTACTTATTGTTATTGAGTCCAAGAATTGTTCTTAATTTATTGACCTTCCAAATCAATGATATAACAAAGTATTAATTTACCTGCTGTTTTATATGGTTCTGAAGTAGGTTCTCTTACTCTGAGGGTAGAATGTATAGTATAGCTCTTTGAAGTCAAAGCTCTGTGGATAATGGACCTCAGAGAGATGAAAGTAGGCAGTGAATTCAATTTCATATTGAAGAACTCTGATGTATGTGCTTCTGGTGAGATGTTTTGTTTAAATTCAGGTTCAGACATGGGATACATGATGACATATAAGATTTTTGTGGGAAAGTGTTTGAGGAAATTAAGACTAAAATTTTAAGGCAACATGAAAGTGAACCTCAGACAGTGGTGAAGTGTTCATGTTAGTTGTGTTAGCCCAGCTGGCACTTTGTGAAAAAGCATTACTTCCATTGATACTCCATATAGTGGCAGGATAAGTTATGAGATAATGCATTGTCTGCAATCTCTAGGCAACCCATCACAGGCCAGTTCCTTCAGGATTAAGCTAGCTGTTTGTGAACACAGATGCAATTGGAAGAGACATGATATAATGCAGGCTTATGGGGCATAAAGAGTGCATGAAATTCCAAGCTGTCATATTAGCCAAATGAGGAATTTTAGTACATTTCAGTTACCTACATGCTGACAGAGCTTACAAGGTGTATTAATAAAAGATAAACACGATAAGTCAAATGTTCATATACATCCAAAGTGTGAAAATTTTTTTGTTGCTGACAGGTTTACCTCTTATCATTTTTCCTAATTCTATGTACTTTAGAGTATCAGTCAAAATTGTTTCTTACATACATGCATACATATTTCTTTTAACATCTGAGTCAGTAGTAACTACCTGTTATATATTGTGTGTAGGAACATTAGGGATATTATCCAATTTCAGTGGCCTATATATCCAGTTGATATGGAAATACCATACTTTTATATCTTGCCTAGAAGTTGTATCTCTGTCTTATCAGTATATTAAGCCACCTGTAGGAGTGTAATGGAACCACTTTCTACTAACAATTGTACATTATGAAAAATTTCATTTTAATACACTGTAGACATCTTTAAATTATGAATGAATTTTACTTATTATGGGTAAAAGAAAACTAACAAGGTAACAATGCTAAGTCATGAAATCATGACAAAAGTATGTAAGAGCATCCTTAGAAGATGGGGATATTTCTCATTAAGATTGACCATAAAAAGGGCCCCCAGATGGTGACTGAAGTTTGCAGAGACATGTAAATGGACTGAGTATTTTGTTTTGCTGTGTTGTCTTTGATCACTTTCAAGAAGGATTATTTTTTGTCCTTGACCTCTATTTTGTTGCTCTGGCTATAGTTCTTCAAATGATTGTGAGTTGCATACCTGTACGGATAGAGTTTGCGGTTGTACGGTCTCTTTCAGTTATTGCATTGATCATGCCAATGTGTTTATCATATGTTTAATTATTAATTTTGAATGTCTGCTAAAGATGGGATGCAAGTTTATTTCATCATTAATGTTTTATCAATTTTATTTATGATGTTAAGCTTCTGTACTATTATACATGACATGAGATGGTGTTTTTAAGGAATTTTAAATACTTCCTGTACAGATGGAAGGAAGTGGAATGTCAGTCTGTGTGGCAAGTCAGACCATTTGTTAATTTTACATGCAGAAACGTTTGTAATTAATTCTTAGCATTCGAGAGTATGTAGAAACATACATTAGGTTAGCAATTTTTATAATATATTGTAACTTCAAATATTAAATATTGTGATTTTATGACAAATAAGCTGTACATATTTAAATTAATAATAATAATAACAATTATTCTGCCATGATATTTGTTGTTTTTGTCATTGGCTTGGTTGCACTGCCAATCAGATGGGGCAGATCTAAGGGGAGGGTGACGTCATAAGCTTCACAATTGATTATTCAATTAATTACACAGTCTACATGGTATACAGGGTGTTTCACGACTTTAGGGCATAACTGCAGGAGGTGATTTCCTAGGTCTTTGTGATCAAAAAAGTTCATATAAACAAGTGTCCGATTTTGGACAGTTACGGAGTCATGACCGTTTTAAACTCAGAATAGAAGGTAACGATTACTGACAATAAACGGAACAAAATAATAAACCAGCATAATAGATGATACATTTAAGTATGAATGTAAAGTTAACTTCGTGACATTACCGTAGTTAAAGCTTATTTTCGAAAATGCCACCGCTGGCCGCAACGCAGGCTGCCGCTCGGTTTTGAACCGCGCTGGACATACCAACCCACCACACCTTAGGTACATCTCAAGTGTCGAGATAACGAGAACGCTCTGTCTGTAGCTGGCTAAAAATAGCGACCCACCAGATGACAGACGCAGTTCACACGAGGGTGTGTACGGGAATGAAAAAAAAACGGTCATAACTCCGTAACCATCCAAAATCGGACACATGTTTATGTGAATTTTTTTGATCATAAAAACCTAGGAAATCACCTCCTGCAGTTATGCCCTAAAGTCGTGAAACACTGTATACAAGCACATATAATTGTCAAAGTCCTTCTGCCTACCATGTTTCACCCAAATGGCGCATCATAGAAAAAAATTGGTGAAGACAAAAGATGTTCATCTTTGAGAGACAACCTCAGGAAAATTGTTAATGTGTTGCTGTGAGCATGGGTTTGAGTCTATGTAAGCACATTTCTCTACACTACAAATGAAACAAGGGAACCCCCTAAATGTTTTCTGTCTTTAGTAGGATGCAAGGGAAAACCTGTACTACTTTTTGATCATGCTATGATATGGGGGAAACCCCTAATTATCTTCTGCTGTTACTAGGATGCGTCAGGAACCCCAGGCTGTTTCCTGCTTTTGCCATATAACGGACAGGAGTGATGAATGACTGTGCCGCTGCTACATAATGGAGAGGGATGGCAAATTGCTGTGCTGGCGAGTGCCAGCAGTAATTTAACCGACCGACCAATAGGACAACATGCAGTATAATGGAACGGGGGAGGAATTCGGAGGAAGAGCTACGGGCTGAATGGCCGGCGTTCGATTCCCGGTAGGGGGAAAAATTTTTCTCCTCCACTGTGTCCAGACCGGCTCTGGGGCCCACCCAGCCTCCTATCCACTGGAGATACCGAGGGCTCTTTCCTCGGGGCGTAAAGCTGACCGCCCACCTCCATATAATGCCGAAGTTAGGGATGGTGGGGTATACCCCCACTCCCCCATTTAAGCACAGGGATGAATTTTACTCTTATAGGTTGTGCTACTGCCAGCGTCGTTAAATAATGGAACAATGCAATTGTTGCTACTGTCTGTTGTGCGATTTCATTTCCCAATGACCACGACTTCTAGAACAGCCTATACTGCACTGATAGACAAAATTTAGGACAGGCTGTATTTGCAGTTCGTGTCCGAAGAGAATAATGTTGATTGCTGGGGGTCGGCCTACTGACAGCAGGACGTGGATTATTAGCGAGCGCAGTGAAATCTCACCTAAGTTCTTAACAAGAGGATTACTGACGTCACAGACAGTAGTGAGCTGCTTTACTGTTTGTAGTTCGTAAATCACTGCTTGGAAGGCGTGTTCTGTGCCTGCACGGCCAGGGGTGGAAATGGACCACGCCGTATTTTGAATCAAGTGACCGGATTCAAATATTTTTGTTTTGTTTCATGGACGTAATATGAGGAAGTGGGCGGATTTCGTTCATATTGGGTATTTTAGAGTTCATCATTCGTAGTTCGGTGCCCGGTTAATGTATATGAACGTTCTAGTTTAAAAACGTGGGTGTTTTAAATACTAAAAGAAACTCCATGGCTGGAGTCCGCAAGCGAAATATACCAACCGCCTCTGTGGTCTAGTGGTCAGAGTTCGGGCTACAGACCCAGAGGTCCGGGTTTGATTCCCGGCGCTACCAGATTTTCTGATAAATAGTGGATCGGGAACGCGGTAGCGTAGTTGGTTGATGCACTATGCTACAAGCCGGAAGGTCGCGGGTTCAAGTCCCGATGAGATCATTGGAATTTTTTCAATTTACCTAATCCTTCCAGCCGCGCTATGGCCCTGGGGTCGACTCAGCCTCTAACAGAAATTAGAACCAGGAATATTCTTGGGGCTAAAGGGCGGCCGGCGCGTAAGGCTGACAACTTTACCGCCATCTATGAGCCGATTTTCTAGAAAATATGGGAACCTCAACATCCCACAACCGTATGGGCCTCCACGGCCTGTCACAGGCATACCTTTACTTATTTTCACTTAGTGTATCTGGAACGGGGTCCACTCGGTCGGTATAGTTATTTTGCGGACTAAAGGCCACGGAGTTTTTTTTCATTCCACCGTGGATCGGCAGCCGGCAAATCTGAAATTTTCAGCTCCAAAAATATGGACCCTAAAATAAAAGGGCGATTTTATCGAAAACCTCTTGCAAGGTTTTTATTAAATTTCGGTAGTATGTGGACTCTATCTTCCTAAATAAAACTGCATATGTGATATGTTCAGAAGCACAGCGGTACGCACACTAGGGGCCCAAATGTCAGCTATCTCGAATTCGGCTTTTCCTGTAAAGACGGAGTTCATGTTGGTCGATATACCGAGTAACTACGCATTTTGTTTCCTAGGTAACTTAGTCAAGGTCAATCCATAATGAGAGGAAAATGTGCCATGTCTTTGTTTTTGTTTTGCATGTTATTGTCTGTGTTATTTTGGGAGCGAGGTTTCAGGCGGTTAGAGCCGGACATTCCTGCTAAGCAGTGTCTATTCAATGGGTAACATTCCTACCCCATATGAAGGACCAGACTTAAAGTTTCGGACTGGAGACCGATTATAATGATTCAGGGGTTTTATGGCTTTCTTCAGTCTCTGAAGACAAATGACTGGATATTACGCTGTCTTAAATTATACCACAACGTCAATACCGGCACTTGGACCCACACACCCTCCTATCCGATGCGTACTGGGGGTAAAGCGGCTGGGACGTGAAGCTAACCACTCACTTTCATTTAGTGCCGAGGTCAAGAATGGTGAAGGTATACTTCCACTCCCCAATATACCAGGACAACTTTACCTTCCACAATATTTCCAATTCATTTACAACTAATCAGTCCCTCTTCTTACGTTACATAACCAAGCCATCGATAAAGCATCATTAAATAAAGACTTTCTTTCCTTCCTTTGTTATTCGTTTCTTATTTATACATCTTCTCAGTCGCATCTTCACTTGTTCTTAATATACTGCTTCTAGTGTAAGGTTTACTTCCCGCTGAGTCGATATAGCGACGGCACACGAGCCTGGAAGGTTGGGGTTTGATTCCGAAGGGGAGCGAGAGATTTGTCCCTTGTTCACAGCGTCCAGGCCTGCTGACCAGCCGTCTTGCCAGTGAATACCTGGAGCCTGTTTCCTCGGAGTAAAGTGGCCTGGACGTGAAGCTGACCACTCACCACCTATAGCAGAGGTCAACAGCGTTGGAGTTATACCTCCACTCCTCCATACCCATACGTGTTCATGGCATAATGCATAATCAAGCACAGGGATAACTTTTATTTTTTTTTAGTCCATCTGCTGTGTAGTAACCCAGCCTGTTGTCGCCCGTTATTCGAAAAGTATGAGGGAAAGTGGGCCAGGCTAGTTTTATTGCCCAATCGATGTGGAAGTTTCGTCTGCTCTGTATTTCCTAACAGGTTTCAGTCCGTCCAAATAACAACCCTCTCTGCTACCATAATCTCTTAGGTGATTGACGTAAACTAGAAAATTGGCTCATATTATTTTCTCCCCTAAAGCCTATGTGGGGTCATACAGCAGAAAGAACCAGTTACCTCCTAAAAATTTAGATTACGAACTGATGTAATTCCTTCTCTGCAGTCTGCTAAACTGTTGTTATTGAAAAGACCTATAATTATGTTCTTCTTTTTTTGTATTTTACGAAAAACTCTTCCCTCTGAAATCTGTTCTAGTTGACTGGAGGAAGAGGAGCTAGGTACCTCCCTCTCTCCTGGATAAAAAAAAAGAAACAAAAGAAGGAAATACACAAAAAATTAGAAGTACTTAAAATATTCTTCTATCGAGGACGGTATCCCCCCCCCCTTTTTGGAAACCAGCTCTCCGTCTCGAAAATAATCATGTTAGAGTCTATGTTTGATAGGCTACCTTAACCCATATTTTTACTACATAAAATGTCGTGTTTCGTTGTTTGGCATTTGTTTAATGCATAAAGCGATTAGCGCAATGGCACTACTGTAAATGACAGAAGAGACATCTGATCTCACGCCACTTTTCCCTCGCAGTACTTTCGTTTTATGTCGACATGAATATACATAAACAAGATTTTCGTAATAAATAATCAGTTTCATCACTTGAGTAAAAATCCATGGAGCTGAGCTGTTCATGAGAAGCTTAGATTAATCGCTTAGTTAGTCGTGAAATTAGCACCATTTGTGGAACGTGAATATTTATTGCTGTGTTCACAGTAGTCGCTCATTGCTTCTTATTCAGATGGCCGTTAATCCGGCCCACATGTTGGTTTTCTGTTTCTCATTCCTTTCAATAATATCATCCCATCTCCGCTACGTCTCGCAAATGATCTCTGCCTTACAGGTTATTGTTGTTCTTTTTCAAGCGTATATAGACCACTGGCCTGTTTCCGTCCTCTCATGTAGCTACGGGTTGTCCGATGCTTCGGTGTCCTCCGGGTTTTTACTCGTAATTTAGTAACATATTTCGGAGTCTATCTGTTGTCATACTTAATATACGTTCATACCAAATTCCTTTTTGTTTTTTGTTCTCTCAGTCCAGTAGAATATTTTCAATTCCGAACTTCTTTTGTGGTGTAGGAGAGTGTATCCAGCTGCTGGACTTAAACTAACTAAACTGCGTGGTTTTTGGTCCGCCAGTGCACTATACCGACTGAGCTATAGCCGCTTCTCGGCGAAGTTAGTGCCAACTTTAGCGGATAGAGGGTGTCGCGTGGTCAGCGCAGTGAATTTCCACGGCCGTTAACCTCGGTTTTCTAGACCGGAGCCCCTATTTCCTTGAAATAGCTCCTGAGTTATCCTCACGAGGCTGAGTGGACCCAGTTCCAGACCCACTACTTCTCAGAAAATCTGGTAGCCCTGGGAATCGATACCGGGACCTCTGTAACTGTAGCCAGGAACTATGACCACTGGACCACATAGGCGGTCAGTGTATTACTAAAATTAAGACAAAATAGAAGAAGATTGGATTGCAGATCGGGATTCTCACTGCGGGAAATATCAAGATTATTTTAGGGAATGTGGTGCTCTCTTGTCTGGTATAATTTTCGCTGACGTTTGTAAGAAACTTCGGAAAAATAAAGAATATATGGCGATACATTCTAGCAGCCGATAATATTCAGATACTGAATTGTTGCCAGTCGATGCAGGACAGAGGCCTTGTACCAGCGTCACACCCCACAAGACAGAAAGTAATCTTCAGAGGTTGAATCCTCACCGGTCGATGAAGGAGGGATGGGGAATCCACAACTTTAAGCCGATCTGCATACGAGCCTGCGACACGATTGTCTTGTAACTGCAAGACTCCATATTTGAACTCCAATCTTTATAATAAGGTCCCAGTAATCTTCTTGATGATTGACGAAAACTAGAAAATTGGCCAGGGTTCATATTTGTTCCTTTACTGAAACCATGGCATGCTACAGCAAAAGGAGCCAACAAG
Source organism: Cryptotermes secundus (assembly GCF_002891405.2). Lineage (NCBI taxonomy): Eukaryota > Metazoa > Arthropoda > Insecta > Blattodea > Kalotermitidae > Cryptotermes > Cryptotermes secundus. The sequence continues at coordinate 417,995 of NW_019723309.1, forward strand.
AGGTATTGTCTTTCCCCGTAATATAGAATTTTTTATTCTTCTTTTTAATTGAATCATTGTAATTGCAGTAGTGTTCAGAAGCAATGATTACTTTAATAACGATTTACTTTCCTCATTGAAATTCTTATATCTTGATTTTTATTCATATCATTTTTCAAATCTCTAGTACACACACCGAACAAGTTGCCTCAAGGAGTAACACGTCTAACTTGTCATCCTGGAGGTCTGCAATTCGAATCTCGCTCAGGATACCGAGTTTCCTGCCTGCGGTTTTTCGTTCTGTTTTCAGTCCCAACGGACGAATACCGGATAGTACCTCAAATTATTCCGTGACACTTTCTTCCACTTCCTCTACAATCCACTATTCACTTATCATGCTGCTACTAGCCGATCTACCCTGTGATCTGAGATACTGCCAGCCCAGAATTTGGACCGTATATTGTACACTCGAACTGATTTATTAGCTTATATTTATACGTATTGTGGTATCTGTGACAATATACAAATTAGAATATACAAAACTATAATTTTGCCTGTGATTCCGTATGGGTGTGAAGTTTCGTCTGTGACTTTAAAGGAGGAACGTAGACTGACGGTGTTCGAGAACAGGGTGTTGAGGATATTATTTGGACCGAAGAGAGATGAAGTGACAGGAGGCTGGAGAAAACTGCATAAGGAGCAGCTTCATAACTTGTACTCTTCTCCAAGTATGATTAGAATGATCTAGTCAAGGAGGACGAGATGAGCAGGGAATGTAGCACGAATTGGGAAGAAGAGGAATGCATGTAGGATATTGGTGGGAAACACGCAACATATTTTTTTTTTTTGTATTGAATGCACCTTTTCCCGGAAAAATAGTACTGTTCGACGTCATTAAATAAAAGGGAGAAACTCTCCAGTACAACATGTGTACTTTTGCGAGTATTTTGAACATCAGAAACTCGCCTGAATGACCTTCACTTCATAGGCTCGTAAAATAGAATGTTGAACAAATGACTGTCGAGCAGCGGAGATGTAGTACTGGAACAGAAGGGACTGTAACATAGAAAAATTGATAACCCTATGTATATACCGATAGTCGGCAGAAGAGCAGGCCTGCACGGACTTGCTTGTTTTCGTGTAAGTTTGCATCACTGCAGAGTTACATGGCAACCAAATAAGGCGGCAAGTGACACGAAGGAAGATGTATATGTTCTTAGTTTTGATGTTAAGTGTTCTCGATTTATGAAACATACTGAAGTGATTACAGTTTGTGAAGGTACGAAGAACTTCTTGAAATCAGTGGTATTGTCTTAATTATGCAGAATGATATCAGTATTGTTGTCAAGAAACGAAACCAGTGGACAAGTGACGGCAAATGTCATGCAGGAAGATGTATATGTTCTTAGTTTTGAGGTTAAGTGTTTTCGATTTATGAAAGATACCGAAGTGATTACGGTATATGAAACGTACGAAGAACTTCATGAAATAAGTGGTATTGTCTTAATTATGCAGAATGGTATCAGTAATGTTGTCAAGAAACGAAACCAGTGGACATCATTAAGTTCTCTCTCAAGAAAGTAAGTATCGGGAACATTAATGATTCTGAATATAATTAAAAATTTATGTTAGTGTCATGTTGAACATTGTCTGTTATGTGAGATATATTTGATATAAACTTATATGATATGTCGAGACTACTCTACACCCCCTTCTTAAGGTGACTGGCTGTCTGTATACTGACAGATTTTCTCTATTAAGGAACGTCCACACTGGCTCCCCAATCCCGGCTTTCATGCACCATGTCACACATTTTTATGTAGATAAGTGAAGGAGGCTGTTTACAGTTGTCTATTTGTGCGTGATATATGTGGGAGGTGGCTTTGAACGTCGACTTTGACACACCATTCAGTAATATGTAAGACTGGAAAGGAATTCGAGAAAAAGCTGGGTAGTTAATAAAATAAACGCTTATGTAAAAGACTGTGAGATTTCCCGTTGAATTCTGAACGGAGATTACATTAATAATATTTATATTATGAATCAACAATCATCACAACCTTCAGAAAGTAATTAACTGTTTGCCATCCTAGAAAATACATGCGTTTGTGGAATTATCATTATCCCACTCATTGAGTCAAGTGTTATGAACGGAAAAGAGACTTTTGGGTAGAACTTTTAGGTGTTAAATCGTATAATCACTCGTTCAAGGAGTCCTACCGTCTGTGTAAAAAATATTACGAAACTGAAGAAGGGGCCAGGCCCAACAAAGGGCTGTAGAGCCATTGGTGAATGAATGAATAAATGAGATTATATAATAGCCATCAGTACATCACTCATGAAACTACAATTTGACGCATTCAGATATTATCAACCTTACGCGGCCCATACACGTACGAGTCTGGCTCGCGAGTTCTGCTCGGCGAGGAGCTGGGCTCGGATTAATTTCACCACACACGTATGAGCCTGGCGACCCACACACGGACGAGTTTGGCTCATTGGAACCCGAGCCGAGTCGGACTCGCGAGCCAGATTCATATGTGTATGGGCCCCTTAGAATTAGTGTCAGGAGCATATGTTACAGAATTATTTAATCTGGCAAAGAAAAAATAGCACGTGTCAGCACAGTCAAATGGGTCACGTGTGTAGAAGGTGAATATCTATATTGTCTCATGTAGGCTGGTACGCGTGACGAAAATAACGGGTTCTAGTTCGGATGATTGGATTTATTAGAAACTTGGTTACAAGTTCTCTTAATCACACTTAAATACAGCACTATCGCTGATTTGCACACTTTCCAGTTCACTGTTGCACAAGCACTTGGATTTTCTGTCTTCACTAGTCGTCTCCTGGCAACGGATCTCAACACAGAAACTAGCACTTCAGATCGCTATGAAGGCTTCTTGCTGTTTCGTCCTCAATCACTCTGGAACCTCGGGACTCACTCCTCCAGTTTACGACTGACTCGTCACTACCCTTGAACTAACTGTCAAAGTCAAAGTCAAAGTTACATTGCCACTGACGGCCAGTCAGGCAGTAAATTTTGGTGTCGAGCCCCAAATGGGGCTCATAACCAGATATATATTACTGTTTGACAGTTACAGTCTTATTTTTGTGGGTCGCCCTCTCTGACGAGAGGACGGGTCTGTCTTTTGTATATACTTCTGGCCCTTACCAGCGGAGTCTTTCTCGGGTCCGAGTCCCTAAGGACTCGTGACCATATTTTACTGTCTCAGATTTGAGACTTCCGTTTCCGTCGCCTCCTACGACTCGTAGGGCCACGGTGGAGGTATTGGATCCCGCCTCCACACGGGTCCTCCTCTAACTAACTGTCACTGCATTCACTTCTCTTATAAGTATTCTGTACAGACCTTACGGAAAACACAGCCTTATCTATTGTAGCGTAACCTAGCAACGGACTGTTTACGAAGAATCTGTATTCGCGGGAAATTGTTTACCAACCCGTTGCCTGGCAATGCGATGACATGCCATAATATAAAGGCCTATTTATTGGAGACTGGAACGGTGTATAACATTATGAATCAAATTGCAATGAATAAGATTAATGTAGAGTACCATATGTTTGGATATAATGCCTTGTAGTCCTGTGAAAGTCAACCGAAGTTTCGGAGGAACATAGCGCCGCCATTTTCAGGATCGAAGAATAAGCCTAACATGAAACCTGCCTGAAATCACGTGGCAAGCAGACCTACCCTGAAGATTGAGGCGATATGTTCTTCCGAAACGTCGGTTAACTTTCAACGTATCCTTTTATAACCACTGCTGTGAGAACCTCAATTCCTACAAGATTAATGTAAATATATGATTAATTTGGACAAGATTACACGGATTTTGACTACAAAATGAAAATCGAAACTATTTATACATCAATTTCTTTGAGGATATCATACATTTCTTACGGTATTTTAACACTATAATTAACTCATTATTCTGAAGCGAAAAGTGGCATTAATAATTTCAAAATCAAGGAAGACTCTTTAAAACCGTATTTAAAATCAGTGTGTATTATGTGATTGAAACCCTGTGATACCGTAATTATATTACTTTAGTCCTTGATAAGGATCCTAACATCGAAACATTACGGGACGAATGTAATTATACATGCCTGAGTGTTATATCTGGAAGGATATTATACGATCACAAATTATATTTTGCATGCATCCACAAATCCGCTATACAACTGTCACCAGTTCGTCTTTTCTCTTTAACATTCATCCATCAGTAATCTGTCAGACGACAGGTCCACAGCCTCTTCCAAAACAGTTTCTCCTCTTAATGCGATCTTCTGTTTTTCGAAAGAGACTATCCAGGAAAAGTGATAATGTGGTAGTTCTTCCATTTGCTTTCCACATCACAATACAACAGCCGTTCAAACCACTCTGGTCACGCTTGATGCTATACGAACTTGAACCACCTCGAGCATCACTTGCTCTGTGCTTCAAGTCGCTGCTGATGACGCTGTTTCCGGCATCAGTTTTTGGTGTCTCTCTTCGTCTGATGCCTACCCTTTGACCTGTCCAGCAAGGGAGGCCCTGCCAGTAGCTACGCTACCTCTGGTATAGCTCTCAGGGTCCTTGGCATACTCAAACCCCCTCACCACGATAAGGTGGAGACACCAACGAGGGGGCTCTTTAACATATGCCAGGAAATATAGGCCTATATTACGGACATGCTCTTGGTTCGATTCTCAGACGGAACATCGGATGTGTTGACAAGAATTTGTGGTTTTCCTCCGTCTCTCAAGGCACATGCTGGGATAGCCACAGTTGTTTCTTCATGTCCTCTCCAGTGCATTGTTTGTGATCAACCAATAATTCCGTGCCATGTAATCTGGGCGTCTCTAAATAAGATACATGCAACAAATAGGAGCCGGGATAGCTCAGTCAGTGTAGCGACTGACTACAGACTGGACAACAGAGGGGTCGGAGTTCGAGTCCCCTGTAGTTTCAAGAATTTTCTCCACTCCACGTCGTCCAGACCGGCTCTGCGGTCCACCAAACCTCCTATCCAATTAGTACTGGGGGCTCTTTCCCCAGGGGTAAAGCTGTCGGGGCGTGAAGCTGACCACTGACCTTCAGCTAGTGCCGAGGTCAAAACAAAATGTGGATTTTTATATATCGACCCCCCCATAAGCCTTCATGGCTTAATTAGTTAAGCACAGGGAAAAATGTAGTTTTTTTTTATTTTTACATTCAACAAGTAAGCATTAAGAAATCTTACACATCTCCAAATAATTATCAGTTTACTTCATGTTTTGTGCCAAAATTTGGCGATACTGCCTTTCCAGTGTTTGTATAGTTCAATCATATGTTTGCCGTTTTACCGTTGCATGTATGGCATGGAAGAAAATATATACAGACGTGAAAAAAAATGAACGGGAAAGAAGGAAGGAAATATGAAAAGAACGATGGACACGAAAAAAGATAAAGGAAGGGACTTTACAGAGAAGAAAGAAAGTATGATATATAAAATAAATTCGAACTGGAAATCAGTTAATTAAGAATCGAAAAACGAGGAAATCTAAAATAAACGGAAGTGGGGATGAGTTGAAAGAATTGAGGAAAATATGAGGTTTGAAGTGAGACTAAAATGAGAGGAGGAAATGGAAGTTCACGAAAAGAAACGCAAAAAGGAAAATGGTGGGAGGTGGGATGAAAATGGAGACCCATGTTTCCAGCATCGATGCAATGTGACGATTGAAATAGGAACTCATATCGACTGATTACAATTTGAATGTTTACTTTTGCATCTGATAATTAACTTCGTATTCTGTCGCGCACCTCACGATAATGGATAATGCTATTTGTGATTATTCGGTTATCCGAATGCTGCAGACATTTTTGCATGCGCGCGCTGTCGGACATATCGACGAGGGAGTGTACTCTGCAGTACAACCCCCCCACATTTTTAAAATGCTTCAAAATGGTACCATAAATTGAATTTTCTTCCACCATATTCAACCCTGCTTCTGTCTATTATCATGATATGCATCAGCGTTGCTATGACGACCCGTGTTTCCCTCTCAGTCGGAACGAGTTTTCGCAAAGTAACAATGGCGGTGATTATTAGTATTTAGCTTGGTGGGGTGGCTTGGGATGGGGGTGGCTCCTTGTAAAGCACGGATAGCAGGTACAATGTAATGTAATAATAGCGCCCGATTCCTGCCTTTTTTAGCCTCTATTGTGATGCGGTGAAGGATTTCACAGCCTGCAGTGGCGGATCCAAGTACATGGTTTCTACATGTTTTAGGCTAATCTATTCGCTTTTCTTAAAGAACATCTACAGTTACGACCACCGACAATGAATAAAGAGTGGTTGAAACATATTTTTGCATATTTCCAAGACTTTTGCGTGATTTGAAAGCGAGCCTCCTTGTCGATGAAGGAGAGAGAAGAGACCTGACTGCTCTTGTGAACTGTCTACTCAGCTGATTAACTGTCCATTTCGTCCCCGTTTATTCGGATTATCCAGATAGTGTTTGATATCGACGCTGGTTAGTTTCGATACAGCGTCATTAAATGACCAACTTATTAAATATTCAATTTACGAAACTTCCCATCATGCTATTTCTCCAGCTTCCTGTTATTTCATAAACAACAACAACTACTACTACTACTACAATTAGTGTTGCTGCACTGTATTCCGTGGCCTGTAGTCCGCAAGCGAACTATACCGACTGAGCAACCGCCGCTTGTCAGCAAAGTTAGTGCCAAATTTAACGGCTAGAGGGTGTCGCGTGGTCAGCGTAACGAATCCCCACGGACGTTAATCTCGGTTTTCTAGACCGGAGCATCTATTTCCTTGAAATAGCTCCTCAATTATCCTCACGAGGCTTAGTGGACCCCCGTTCCAGACCCACTACTTCTCAGAAAATGTGGTGGCGCCGGGAATCGAACCCGGGACTTCTGAATCTGTAGACAGAAATTCTGACCACTAGACCAAAGAGGCGGTACTATTGCTGTTACTAAGGTAAAAAAAAGGTAAAGCTATCCCTGTAACAGGCCGCGGAGGCCATAGGATAGCGAAACGTCGAGGCTCTCACATTTTCTAGAAAATCGATTCACAGATGGCGGTAACTTCGTCAACCTTAGGCGCCAGCTGCCCTTTACCACCCAGAAAGCTTCCTGGTACTCATTTCCGTTAGAGACTGAGTCGAACCCAGGGCCATAGTGCGGCTGGAAAGATTAGGTCAATTGAAAAATCCAATGAACTCATCGGGAATTGAATCCGTGACCTTCCGGATTGTAGAATAGTGCCTCAACCAACTACGCTACCGCGTGCTCCACTGTTGCTGCTGCATCTACTATTATTATTATTATTATTATTATTATTAATTTGTAACGCATAAACCGCTTCGGTTTTCATGTGGTCTCCTATTTGAGTCGCGACCGGAATATCTGATAACCTGATAGAGGATCTGTAGCCCTCCGAACCGTCTCATGCTAAAGCGACTGTATAGGATTACTGTACATTGACGCGTTTTATGGCAGCTGCCTTTCCCGTTACTCAAGGAAGCATTCACATTGGCCCAATCATACATTGTGACGTCTGCATTTGACACAGTGTCACCGAATAAATCAGTAAGAGCAGCGGTACAGATTCTATTTGTGTCCTGAGGGAAGTTTCGGTAGGGCAATTGATATTTTGATCTAAGTTTCTCGTAGTTTTCTTCAATTCCTCTAGCGAATGCCAAAACAGTCTGTTAAATTACCTGGTCACTTATAAAGCATCGTTACATACAGTAACCTATAAATCAACAGAACTATAATGCCATTCACGCTATGACTGCATCGCTCTTAGCCTACTTTCCTTATTTTGAAAAATAAAATAAAAGTAGGCTTATGAAATAACATTGCTGTCTGTGTGGCTGTGTGTCCGCGAATCCGCTCACTATTAACTTTTGAATGCCTGAACCAACGTTTTTTGAAACTTGGTATGCATGCCATTGCCTCTGGACTGATCTCAACGGCGTACTTCGTAAATGCCTCTCATCGGTCTGTATGTTGCTAAGTAACGGCTCGGTAAAATCGTTACCGTGGCAGCGATGCTTTACGCAATACTAGAATAATTGTTGGAAGAGTCGTTTTCTGTGCTGTCGTAAAGGCGGTGAAAGAAATGTTTTTGAGAAATGTAGTAAGACGAGAATTGTAACAATTGCGTATTTTATGAAATTTACAAATTGTAAACTTTACCTCATGCTTTTGTGGCAGTTACATAAAAAGGCGGATTGTGTAATACGCCATATAAAAACATGTATACACAACTTTGAATGGAATTTCTCAACGGTGTAGACAAGTTATGGGACAATTGTCGATCGGATCGGTAATAATGCTGATCTTAGAAGGTGGGTCGACAATATTAAAATGGATCTTAGGGAGATAGGATGGGATAGTATGGATTGGATTGATCTGGCTCATGATAGGGATCTTGTGAACAATGTAATGATCCTTCCATAAAATTTTGGGAAGTTCTTGAGTAGCTGCATAATTGGCGGCTTCCTAAGAAGGGCTCAGCTCCATGAGTGAGTGATAGGATGACTAATAAACAGTGGAATGAAAATTTCGAATTGCTCGGAGAAAACCTGTCCCAGTACCACTCTGTCCATCACAAATCCCACACGACGACCTGGGATCGAACCCGAGCCGCCGCGGTAGAAGGCCGGATATTAACCGCCAGAACTATGGCAATGCCCCTAGGTCTTGAACTGTTGAAAATAATAAATCGTTAATTTTCTCATTAAGTAATTCGTCCATAAGGTGAACCGGCACTGGCCGGCAACACCTACAGTGTCAATTGACTTATCACATTTACTAAATACTCGTAATATGTTGAGTAGATTGTAAATATACAGGAAATTAAAAAAAAAAAGTAATTCGTCACGACAGTTCTCATTTTGACATGTTGAAAATTTATGTTCAAAATTATTTTGTTTTTAAATAATTTAAGTTTGTATTTCCGACCGCCTCTGTGGCCTAGTGGTCAGAGTTCCTGCCTACAGATCCAGAGGTCGGGGTTAGATTCCCGGTGCTACCAGATTTTATGAGAAGTAGTGGGTCCGGAACGGAGTCCGCTCGGCCTCGTGAGGATAATTGAGGGACTATTTCAAGGAAATAGCGGCTTCGGTCTAGAAAACCGAAATGAACGGCCTTGGGCATTCGTTGCGCTGACCACGCGACACCCTCTATCCGCTAAAGTTGGCACCAACTTCCCCGACAAGCGGCGGGTGCTCGGTCGGTAAGTTCGCTTGTAGTCCTCCATCACAGTAAGATATAAAGTTTTGCCATCAGTAGGAAAAACAAGATTTATTATTTTAATCTCTCAGTACCTGTATGTTGACTATGGAGGATGCTACTATAGAAGCCTATACGAATATCATGTTGGAGTTTGTCCTTTTCCGAGGTACGTCTGTCATACATGGCTTCAAATTATTGGGTGCCTTTACATTTGTCTAATAATTAACGTATTAATCTAGTATTCAGACGGTCAAGAGTTCAATCCAAATCGTCGCTAATACTATTGAAAATATGAGAGTAATAACAGGTCTATCAGTAGGCGTGTCCCTCTTTCTTTCTTTCCTGTTGCACCCATTTTGGAACAAGGGTCAACCGTGAAACAAATAAATTATCATATTCCGTCTAACGCATCACAATGAATGTATAACATTCACTTTGTTTCATTAAAATCACAACATATTTTGACCATTTTATCTGGCTATCATCAGATGAATACAAATGATAACAAGTGCTCTATTGAAATGAAAAATTGTGATTTTAATAAAACAAATTGAATCTACAAGTAATATGTTTTTGGACATTATCCATCGTCTTGTCTGTTTTTAAAGAAACGTCCTGTTTCCTTTTATCTCCGGAGATAGGGGCTAGCTCTGTCTATTGGACCCAACTAAGTAGATTTTACCTGAAGATGGAGACAAAATCCAGTCTCCGAAACGTTGTGTTTTAAAAACAAACAGGACGGTGTTTAAAAATAGACAAGACGATGGATAATGTCCAAAAACATATTATTTGTAGTAATTTACAATCGTCACAAACTTTGAAGTCTTATAAACAAATTGAATGTTACACATTCTCTGTTTCGCATTAGGCGGAACATGATAACTGGTTAGTTTGATACGCAACGGGATGCATTCTATGAAGATCCGTGAAGCGCTTGTTGGTAGGACTTCTTGGACAGGGGATCAGCCCGCCGCAAGGCTGATACCTACACGTGACAACAAAAACACAGAATAAACGCACACAAGTATCCATGCCTTGAGTGGGATTCGAACCCACGATCCCAGTGTTTGAGCGGGTGAATACAGTTCGTGCCTTAGACCGCGCGGTCACTGTGACCGACCAACAGGCTTGTAGTGACAACTAATTACTTGAGTGATGGAGCGAAATCACTTTCTGAAGCCTTGTAGTTATGAAGCATTATATTGGTGTGACACATTGTCTCTTTACACACGTGAACAAGAACGCTGCTTCCATTTTTAGCTTGAAGATTGAAGCTTCGGCCGTGAAAGTGAGACAGAATCTTTAAATGACGTACACTGGAGTAAGTGTTGGAGGCAGTGAACTTTTTTCATTGGACGCGACTGTCGGGGCTATTATCTTCAGTAAATTTTCAAAGAGAGGAAGAGTGCTCGGCTAGTTTGCCGTATTAGCGATAATTGCAGTCTCTTCTATATGGCCTCTGAGAGTTTAATGTAATTGATAACAAAAATGGCTGGCAGTTCATTTTATATATAATATTATATATAAAACCTTGTTACCAGTTATTAGATCAAGCAATGGGAAAGAAGAACAAATTGTGATTGCAAAATTCTTAACCTTAATGATTTCGAAACGAAGAGAATGAAAGCTTTTATACTGAGAAGAGTGGAGCGGTTCGAATTATCCAATATCTGCAAGAAGCGATTCGAAACTGAAACGACATTCAACACTAAAATGAGCCATATCAATACATTTCATATTACAGACTAGCGAAAAGGACCGTTCTTTATTCTTTTTAATTAAATTCTATTTGAAATTCTTCTGATAACGGTAAAGCACTTCGCCATGAAGGCTTATGGGGTAGTGGATATATACATCGACATTCGTTGTCCTCGGCGCTAGCCGGAGGTGAGTGGTTAGCTTCAAGTTCCGGCCGCTTTACCCCTGGGGAAAAGCCCTCGATGCCCGTTGGATGGGAGGTTAGGTGAATCCCCAGAGCCGGTCTGGACGACGTGGAGAAATGAGAATTCTTGACCCTACCGGGACTCGAACTCCGACCCCTCGGTCGTCTAACCCGGAGTCAGTTGCTATACCGACTACGCTATCTCAGCTTCTGGACATATTTTGATAGTAGTACGAATATGTATTAATCTTCACCGATGTTATATTATTTATGGCCATGGCGCCTCAATATTGCTTTATGCATTAGACGGTTGCGAAGCAACGAAACAGAGCTGGACTTAGCTTTTGTTTTATGTAACCTGTTATGGTCGCCAGTCATTATCGGGGAGTTATGAAAGAGAAGAATATACTTCATTGATCCCGCGGGGCCCGAAACCACGAATGACTGTATTAGTTAGTTAGTTATTGGAGAGGGTGGGTTCCCCCATGCACCGCGACCAGTTTGATCTATTGTGCTTCCCTCTATGATATTCTACCAGTCTCTATATCCTACCGATATTGGTGTGTACCATCAGTCCCAACCAAGCCAGCGAGTTCGGCCTCTACTGGCTTAGCGGTATCTATAATGCTTCCCCCCATCTATCAGGGGCGTTAGAGACTACTGTTGGCCGGGAAATATCCTTGAATTTGGCTCAGTGACCTCCTTTGGAGATATGAGGTTCTTTTACGTGCCGTAAAGCTACGACACGGGACCCCACGGCTTAAAGTCCCTCCCGGAGGACTTGTTCCCTGAATTTTTCCGCCCTTAAAAATTCCACGACCTCCGCCGGGTTTGAACCCGCGTACTACGAGTCATGAGGTGGGAACGTTACCTCTAGACTACGGAGGCCGCTTGACTGTATTGGTGACAGCCAGTAGCAACACAGCAGACAGACAGACTGCCCATTATTGGAGACAAAGAAACGAACAAACAAGCGACGAATGTTGTACGTATTTGTCGGTCTTCATCTTGGGGATGCGCCATGCCGTGGTGACAATGGATCCATTCAACACGCAAACAATTTGAAACACTTCAGTTTTACGCTAACTCTTTCCAGCGGCAAATACGTATGTAGCCTGAAGCTGGATCTTCATGATGTACATCACATGACTTGCGTAAGTTCCAGTTTCTGTAGGTTGCTATGGCAACTGAAAGGGGAAGGTTGTAGCAGAAATGAGAAGGATGGTAACATTTTCGAAATATTAAAAAGAGAAGCACTGTTCAAATTGATTTTAAAAGCTGAACTCTATGAAATGAAATGTTTAAGTCTCTTGCCTGGTGAAATTGTAGTTTGTAGGAATGTTTTAACAGAGCTTCAAATATTTATTTCAAATGTGCTATTTTGAGGTAAAGTGTTGTGGGACCTAAGAGATTATTACGGTCTATATATTACGTGACTTTAAAAAATGGACGAGGTGAACATATTTCGAACGTTTCAAATAACTAACCTGTATTCACTACTGGCTGGATGACACAGGGGTCGGAGTTCGAGTCCCGGTGGGATCAAGAATTTTCACTTCTCCATGTCGTTCAGACCGGCTATGTGGCCCACATAACCTCCTATCCAATTGGTCCCTGAAGTAAATCGGCCGGGGCATGAAGCTGATCACTCATCTCGAACTAGTTCCCGAGGTCAAGAAAACGTGGGTCTATACATCCACTCAGGCATGTACTGTCTTCGCTCGCTTGGAAACCGGGATCGTGGGTTCGAATCCCACTCAGGGCATGGATGTTTTTCTGTGTTTGTGTACAGGTAGAGGCCTTGCGATGAGCTGATCACCCGCCCAAGGAGTCCTACCGAATGTGTAAGATCTAGAAAAACCGAAGTGAACGGAGAAGTTCACGGAGGTAGGCCTAGGCCCACTGGGGCTGTAGTGCCAAGGAAAAAGAAATACATCCACTCAATTATACGCCTTCATGACGTAGTACTTAATTACTTACTTGATTATTATTATTATTATTATTATTCATAAGTCTCGACAGCTTCATTTCTTGAACGCTTTGGCCTGCTCAACAATTTCCTTCCAACTACTTCTGTCCTGTGTACGAGTTATCCAGTTACAAATTCCTAAGTCCTTTAGGATTTCCCTTACGTCATCTTTCCATATAACCTTAGGTCGGCCTCTCTTTCTTATGGCGTTTGGCTGCCAGTAATAGGTGTATATTCTTTTAACTGTTCATCTAACCTCCCTTCTTCAGATGTGTCCAAGCCAACTTATTCTTTGGGCTTTGATGAACTTAACTATGTTCCTTCCTTAGTTAATTACAGGGAAAAATTTAACTTTAACTGTTTTTATTTATTTATGTATTTTTTCCTGAAGACGGAGACAGAATCCAGTGAAACGTTGCGTTGTAAATAAGAGGAGGATGGATAGTGTCCAGAAATACGTATAATATTTGAATTTGGCTTCTAGTTTCGAGTCTGACGCTGAGATGTGCTATGTTGCAGAATTAGTGCTTGTCTTCGGTCTGGCCTAATTGCAGGTAGAATCCAGAGGAACTGAGTAAAATCACAAAATACCTCAGTGAAAAGATTCGGTGTCCCTGCAGGGATTCGGAGCGGACATCTCCCGAATACAAGTCACAGGCGTCACCTTGTGAACCAACTTGCTCGGTGTTAGTTCTGCAACGACGAACGTGGAAAGGAAAAAAGAAAGAGGAAAGGAAAAGATAAAGGAAAAACTGTAATTATGTAGTAATCTACTCATATTGTTGAATGCGCCCTTATATTTCTTGCTTTACAAGTAATTATTCTAAACGCATTTAAACCTGAGGAAGGAAGTGCCGGAAATAGCATTTCGGCCAGAGACGAAAGAAACGAGAGCTCTGAGAAATTACACGATAATGACCTTCATGATATGTAGGCCTACTCTTCGTTATGTACAGAATGTTCGGATGAAAGGTATCCAAAATAAAATCATTATACCTGAGAAAGAATTTATTAAACACATTAATGAGTTATACCATTACAAAGGGAAACTATCAAAGTTTTTATGCGTATATAACTTTCTCAAATTTAAATGTGGGCTCTGTTGGTGGCATGACAAATATACAGGCTTGAAGCATATTTGGTTTTACCACAGCCACAGCGTCCTTTATATGGGCTTTCAGGCGTTGGAAGTCGTTGATCTTAACCTGGTAGACAATGTTCTTCACATAACCCCACAAGAAAAGATCACTGGGGTTAAATCTGGCGACCTAGGGGGCCAAGCAGTTGGCCCATCTCTGCCAATTAATATCCCAGCCATCTGTCTGTCCAGGTGATTCCTAACATGGTGGCAGAAATGTGGCGGCGCATGCGCGTAAGCTGGGCATGGAAAGAAAAAACTTTCAGAGTTTTCCTTTCCGATGACATAAACCGGATACTTGTATAACAATTAGTTTCCGAGATATATTTTTTTTATTTTGGATACCTTTCATCCGGATACCGGACAAACAAAAAAGCAAACAAACTCCGTGGCCTGTAGTCGGCAAGCGAATTATGCCGACCGAGTTCCGCCGTTTGTCAGCGAAGTTAGTGCCAACTTTTGCGGATACAGAGTGTCGCGTGGTCAGCGAAACGGATCCCCACTGACGTTAATTTCGGTTTTCTCTACCGGCACCCGTGAACGGAGAAGTTCATGGAGGTAGGCTTAGGACCACTAGGGCTGTAGTGCCAAGGGGGAGAAAGAAAAATACCGGCATCCTTTATTGTTACGGTTATTATACCAAGGATCAAGTACGTAAAGAGACAGGTAATGTAGCACACATGGAGAGATAAGGTATATATACACAATTTTAATTCCGAAGTTTAATGGGAAATGCAACATGGGTGATTTTGGCGAAAATGTGAAGTCGAAGAAAACATGCCCCACTTTATCAACCACAAATTCCACATGGCCTGACCTGTGATCGGACGCGGGCCGCCAAGTTGGAAAGCTGGCAATGCCGTATATTAAACAGGTTAATGAGTTCAATTTCCATAAAGCTGTTAGAAATTAATAAAGATACTCACAGATGGCGGTCTAGTGGTCAGAGTTCCTGGCTACAGATCCTGAGGTTCCGGGTTCGATTCCCGGCGTTACCAGATTTTCTGAGAAGTAGTGGGACTTGAACGGGGTCCACTCAGCCTCGTGAGGATAACTGAGGAGCTGTTTGAAGGAAATAGCGGCTCCAGTCTATAAAACCGAAATTAACGGCCGGGGGGATTCGTTGCGCTGACCACGCGACACCCTATATCCTCTAAAGTTGGCACTAACTTCGCCGACAAGTGGCGGTCGCTCGGTCGGTATAGTTCGCTTGCGGACCAAGAACACGGATTTTGTTTTGTTTGCTCACAGATGGCGCGATTATCTCACTGACTTGCTGCTCGTCTACAGAAATGTCCTCCTGTTTTATCCAAATGATATATGTCTTTGTCACCATTTATATTAATAGTATTTAATTTAGTAAGCTGCCCACAGTGGCTGCGCGGTCTACAGGACGTACTGCCCTCTACAGATTTTATCATTGTGGTCTCGGGTTACAATGCCACTCGGGGCTTAGACGTGTTACTGCGGTTGCTGGAGTGGACTTGCGACGGGCCTATCCCTCACCAAAGGAAACTACTTAATGTCTGTAAATAAGATCCCTCAACCCGGAAACTGACTGAATTGGTCTCTCGTGCCATACCAGAAGAAAACATTTAAGGTTGTTTCAAAGGCCGCGCCATAGCTCAAGCAGTTAGTCCCTGGCTTCCCGCCGCGGCGGCCAGGGTTCGATCCCGCGTCTGGTCAAGTGGGATGTGTGGTGGACAAAGTGGCGCTGGGACGGGTTTTCTCCGAGTACTTCGGTTTCCCCTGCCAATCTTCATTCCACCAAATTCTCCATCATCATAATCACCCGGGGCAGGTTACAATAGGGCAATCGGTGGCCTCAGTGCCGAATGGACCCAGTTGGACTCCACCCCACACTAAGCGAATAAAAAAAGGGTGGTTTCAAATGCAATGCCAACGGCCATGCCATGTTGGAAACACCAGTTCTCGTCCGATCACCGAAGTCAAGTAGCATTAGTACTTGGATGGATGACCGCTTACGCAGACAATAGGACTCCTTGGAGGTGGGATTATCCCGTCGCAAAGCGCTACTTGCACACAGAACACACACACTCAGACATCTATGCTTGAAGTGGGATTCGAACCCACGATTTATGCATTAGACCGCGCGGCCACTGTGATGGGATTTTACTTGGTATAACATTGTTTATTATTGAATGCCGAACAAAAACGAAATACACCCTAACGGTTAAACTGATTTCTCTGTTTCACGTTTTGGTCCCTAGTGCGTGGACCGCCATGTCCTTGAAGATACCACCTGCGCAGTTTTATTTATGCGGAATGTCTTCGTAATTTTTCGAGAAAATCTAGAATTTTGGGTAGGGGGATTCTTTCGAAGAACCCTTACTTTTAGAGCTAGAGTGTTCTTACTAACCGTGCACCGAGCTATGACAGATAGATTCGAAATAAGGAATATGAATCAAATATGCACGAGTATAACTGTTCAGATGACAGTATGACAGATGACAGTATACATACATACATACATACTTACATATATACACAGTGAGGCGGACAGCCAGAATTCCAGAAACCACTTTCTTCGAATTTGTTGGGGGATTCAAAATTTGTAAATCTATCAAAATCTCGACGTTAATATTTTCATGATCACAATAGTTCCTTATACACATATAAGCCTACTATTTAATTTCGAAGGAATTCTCGCTATACATTCGAAATAACAACAATTTAAAGGCGGCTTGGAACGGAAGGAATTAAAGTTAACTCTTCTGGAGTTAATCAGCATATTTAACACTGGAAACATGTGCTTCTACCAGACCTGTGATACCAATAATATGCCAGCAACTAATGTTCCAGTTAATGTTACTGACTTCAAAGGTTATATCTCACAGCGAACATCTGTGAAACGAATAGTAGACTGCATATCAGCAACATATTGTGTTCTGCTGTCAACTTGTAAAGGCTCCAATTTACCACTATTACCGAGAGACTAGCTTCAATCAACCCCGTAACACGGACAATTTCAACGTATTAGTCGTCCAGTAGAAAGGGTTTGGAGGTTATGTGGAGGGAACGCTGCAATGAGATAGAGTGAAACCCTTATCCATTTTATTTGCGGTTATATATACACATACTCCAGTAGATTCAACCCACAGACGACAGGCTTTCCTCAGGCTACTATACTCTGTGTAGACTCCACGTTGCCACTAAGGCATGAGATGTCTACACTGGGATGTTGGGTTCAAATCCCACTTGAGGCATGGATGTCACTTTGCCTTTATTCTGTGTTTGTTTGAGATAGCGGCCTTGCGACCGGCTGATCCTCCTTCCAGGGAGTCCTACCTACTGTCCAAGATTAAGAAACTGAAGTGAAACGAAGCGTTCCACGGATGACCTATGCTCCAAATGGGCGCAACTGGAATAGAAGAAGAAGAAGATAGTCCACTTAAAGTCAGGAGAGGCAATACACACAAAATAATGTACGGAGTCAGAAGTTTCGGCTTAAAATAATTTATTGAGGCAAACTTCTCATACTGAGTAAGCTGGCTGAAGCAGCAAAATTTCTCACTTGCATCCCGGATGCACCCATCCAAAATCTCCGACGGGACACGGACTATATTGATTTAGGGTTTCCGTGGTTTTCCTCAGTGCCTGTAAACCTTCACCGCTTCCTTACCTTTTCTTTCCGTTTTCATTATTCATCGTCTTCTAAGCATTAGCGCCACGTTATACAAGTTATTGAGAAAAAGGAAACTGAGAATTTCAGCTGTCCTCTCAGGGTCCTCATGATTTTACTCAGTTTATATTGTCAGATGTCAGAAGAGTAATTTAAAAATAAGGCACTACCGGTTTCTCTACATCCTTCCAATACGCCGTTCAGAAATCATCTCAATTTTCTAAATTTACGAATTTTGAATATTATTGGTGAATGAACGAGAACTAATCAGGAATGTATTCGGTTTCAATTCTTAAAAGTCCAAATTTATGGCACCCCTTTCATACCTCGGAGAAATATTATGGCATGATATAGACTGTTTTAATTTCTCTCAGGATGGGGCCCAGGGGAAATAAATAAAATACTCATAGAGCTGAGCCCTTCTCGAGGAACCGCCAATTCTGTAGGTACTCAAGAATTTTCCAGCATTTTATGGAACCCGAAGGTTCATTACCATGTTCACAAGAGCCCTCCACTGGTCCCAATCCTGAGTCCAATCCATACCATCGCATCCTATCTCAGATCCTTTTTAATATTGTCCACCCACTTACGCATTGATCTTCCCAGTGGTCTCTTTCCTTCTGGCTATCCCAACAATTTGAGAAGATAAATAAAAATGCATATAAAATCCAATAATTTGTCAGCAGCTGTGGATTTATCAAATTAGTGATAAATTTTCAATAATTTGGTTATCAGAAAATGAACCAGAAATTAAGGCAGAATCTTTTCCAACTTTTCAGTACATATTTGCTTACAGAAAGGACGTCATGTATTGTGTGTAGACTACAATGATATTCGGTATAAAAAGAATACTTCATACCTATATTGATGACAAGAGGATTCTGGAAGCATTGGGAAAGTTCCTAACAGAATATTCATTCAGAGTAGGCTTGGAATTATGTATGAACATTCATTACAGCTACGAGTCAATTGTGTCACACGATTTGAATACCTGGGGAGTTTCAGCATGGCGCTTCTATCAGTTTTGGAGCCATCAATTACAACAATTCGTGTTTATGACATTAAAACTGAGCTGGAATCTGTTCGTTCTATATCACTGACCACACACGCATATTAATAATCTATCAGTGCTTCAAATACACAATTGTATTGCTAAACAATAAGCTCTAGGAAGAAGTTTGCGTCAAGTAAAATACTCCAATGTGAATAGCCCAGTAAGTGCTTCCAAATTTATAGCATAAGGGCAACGGGCGTCATTCGACCACATAGCTCGGTAAATTTAGGAGCACGTGCCAGAAAGAGTCTCCAAGAACATATTCTTTTTCTGTGGCGCTACAGCCCCAATTTCGGCCTAGGCCTACCTCCATGAAACTCTCCGTTTCACTTCGGTTTATTAGATCTTACACATTCGGTTGGACTCCTTGGGCGAGTGATCAGCTCGTCGCAAGGCCTCTACCTGTAGACAAACACAGACAAACGCACACAAACATCCATGACCTGAGTGGGATTCGAACCTACGATCCCGGCTTCCGAGCGAGCGAAGACAGTTCATGCCTTAGACCGCTCGGCTACTGTGACTGGCTCCAAGAACATATATTTTATATAATAATAATATTGTCACGTGTTGGGTATGTCACGCGACAAATAATTTCATGTGGGTCTCGGATTTAGCGAATCTTTATTGAACACTAACTCTTACACACCTTACAATTATTATCGCTTGCAGTATCACTTGACTTCTGGCCCAATACTCCAATGCAACGTCTCAACTATCCTTGGCCGTGGTTGGATCTCAGCTGTCTCTGGTGGCGGCTATCCCAAGACTGTCTCGTTCTCATCTCTGGCTCTGCTTATATAGGGGTTATGCGGACCGGATACCGGACACTGTTCCTCACGGTTCCGTTACTGCTGTTCAAGCAGTCCGTTGTTACGGGAACGTTCCTTATAGATTACACCGGTAACGTGTTTCGTCTCATCCGTTGTTACTCAACGACAGTTCGTTGCTACGATTTGTCGCTGCGGGAAATCCCCAATTTCCACGTATTCGTTGCCGTGGAAGTGTCCGTTGCGATTGTAGCAGTTGTCGGGGCGATGGACGTAAGGTAACGCGTCTATAATAATCTGAAGAGTGAACAAGAATCTCTGATAAGAACTACTCCCCTACTTTCCTTTGACACGACACGGACCGCATAAAAAAGACGCCTCCAGTAATTCTTGGTTGCCGCGGGAACATCCTTACCTAGTTGTTACCTAGCAACGATAGAGATACACAGACCAATAGACACACGCGTCCAACAACTCTTCTAATGTTGCGTGTGTATTTTTACCGCGGTAATATTTTTACTGAGCCGTTGCCTAGCAACGAAAGAAGGATACAATTTACCGAACCTTTGCCTAGCAACGATAGATTGGTTGCAGACCCACAGACTGATGGGAGGGATTAATGAAGTACGCTGTTGAGACGAGCTCGGGTGCTGTGATATACATACCAAGTTTGTTAAAGACTGGATAAGGCACTCAAAAGTTGATAGGCTTTGATTCACAGACAGCATGATGATCACATAAGACTATTTTCATTCTTCCAAACTAAGTGAAGGAGGCTAAAAATGGAAGGGTTACTATCAGGGTGTCTTTGTACACAGGAAAGAAGTCACGTTACAGTAACACTACTTATCTAGAAACAGAGTAAAGTAATTAGCATAGACCGCGCCATAGCTCAAGCGGTTAGTCGCTGGTTTCCCACCGCGGCGGCCCGGTTTCGATCCCGGTTCTGGTCAAGTGGGATTTGTGGTGGACAAAGTGGCTCTGGGGCAGGTTTTCTCCCAGTACTTCGGTTTCCCCTGCCAATCTTCATTCCACCAATTGCTCCACAATCACCCTCACCTATCATCTGGAGCTGGTACAATAGGCCAGAAGTGGCCGCAGTACAAGGGACTTAATCCCACCCCACTAGCAATAAAAAAAGTAATTAGCATGTGGCTGTTTGCCTTGAGATATTAATAATACATAGAATTAACAATGATGGTAGATAGTTAATCGGTGTAGGTTCGAAACGGTGACCTCCTGAATAAGCGTGGGTGTTCTGAATGCACACATCCGCAATGCGCCAGGTTGTGATAATAGGGTGTTTGTCTCTGAGAGCCCGTAGTTCGCAGGCTGAGGGTGTATTCCTCTAATACACGGGTGAAGGGCGTAATAACGCGCCTCTGTGAAGCCAGCAGAGCCCCCCCGCCGCCGTCTCCCGTGTCGGCAGGGTCTGTATTGTGATTCGCAATTTTCCGTCTATCAACGCTGGTAATGAACAGGCATGTAAAGTCACAGCCTCTCACAACTGGTAACCGGTAAAGAATCTCCTTGTGGGTCCGTTTAAAATGTGTGGATAGTGTGGAGGTTATTAGATCCGGTGGAATAGGGATAGGCGTGTGGTACACGAATATTGAGCGATCATGACATAATCATAGATACTGTGACACGTCGATCCACTTCTAGGCAACGACTGGGTAAACATTTCCACGGCAACGAATACCCAGGCAACAATCGGATAGCTTCCGTTGCTGTACGACGGCGCTGTGCATGAAATAACTAAACCAGTGCTCAAGAGGCGTTTTCTATGAGGTTCGCTTGTATCCATTGCTGAGCGACGGATGTGTTTTCTTTGCTGTGGTCCGACCTGAGACTATATATGGAGCAGCGACTCCGAAGTAGGTTAAATACCGTATTTACGCATGTATAGGCCGCAGGACAATTTTCAGACAGAAATTATAGAAAAAATAATTTTCTTGGAATATTATTTCAGGAGTAGAACATCCTGTATTACTAATTATGAATATAATTCTTTTTAAATGAAGTGTGATTTCGAATATTTCGAATATAAGCCGCACCCCAGTTTTCCTCTTGAATTTTTGGCAAAAAATGTGCGGCCTATACATGCGTAAATACGTTATCAGC